>NW_028301553.1:19812500-19892500 GCF_042242905.1 Orbicella faveolata
GTCCGATCCTGGTTTTGTCGACGCCGCCTAGGGCGCTTATTTCAAATTTAGGATAAGACGAGGGGGCGCTTATTCGAGGGGGGCGCTTATTTGAGGGAGCGCTTATTTAATTTTTCCCAAACCGTAGCCTGACATGATCATTTTTTTACTATATCATCTGTGCGTAAACACCAACATAAGCTGCTTATTGGAATAAAAAGCTGACCCCAAAGTTTAAATCGTGGCACTGTTAGTACTTAACATGTTCAACGTGTTCACTAAACATGTTCACAAACTGACACAATGTACAAATCTAATTCTACATGACGAAAACTACACAACCTTTGTTGTCTCATTACTCGTCCACAAAATGGGGGGAGGGTGGTGCTTATTTGAGGGGGGCACTTATTTTAAATTTCGGCCGATAGGAGGGGCACTTATTCGAAGGGGGCACTTATTCGGGTCGGTGTTCTCTGTTAGTACAGGGTTATCCTCAGCTAAAGCAATTGACACGTTAATTAAGTTATTATTATTATTATTATTATTATTATTATTATTATTATTTCGTATATTAAACATGTTGGATTATCATCAAATTAAAATTTAAAAAATTATTTTTATTATTACATCATCATCATCATCATTATTGATAATATGTACAAAAGTTTCTACTCTTGAACTACAAGGATACGTGTCATTGGCAAACTAACATGAAGACGCTAGTGAACTCACCAAATACCTTCATGAACTAATAGCAAACTCCGGGAGCAAACTGTGGTCATTGCCAAACACCCAAAGGTAAAACTGCCAGTTACCTAATTTCTCCAGAACTTGGTGTGCGTAAACAAATTTAGTATAACTCTCTGTTGGTGAGGTCAGTGGATACTCCTATTCCCATGAACATTTAAGAAGCAAAATGCCCAACTTAGGGGCTTGTAAAATCGTCAATTGCCATACTAAAAATATCAAACTTTGGAATCATCTATTTCCAGGGATATCTTTTGCAAAAAGTACAAGCAAATAAATAATTTTCGCTTCATATGCGTTGAAAGTTTTGCCAAGTGTCACCTTGATGTCAAAAAATGGAATGAAGGGTTGCTCTATTGTTTTGGCAATTATTTTCTTTGAATAAAGAACTGTGTGCATCACGAGGCATTTCAGAGTGTTTAATTGAGATCATCACCCCCATGCAAGCATCAAAGTCATAAGAAACAGAACTTGATTTAAGGGAGAATATTTAAATTATATATTTATTTAGATATTCAAATGAAAGAAACAAACATATTTTTAAAATTGTTAGCAGGAAATATTTAGGGCATTGGTGTGAACATTTTTACAAGACTCAAAAATAGTACACAAAATTATGTAGTGATGATGTCACTCTCAACAACAGATTGGTTAGCATTATGTTGTTGCTTAACTATGGGAATCCTTAGTAAGGATCTTAAGTCAGTATTACCTGTTATCAATGAAACTATCAAGTGAATGCAGAACTTCAATTCAGGAATTCAAGCTAGCATCTTGAGTGAGCATTTCAGGACAAGTTATTAGGTCAGGATCTAGAATCAGGGTAACTGAAATAAACTAAATATCAAGCAATATTCATTTTCAAACCAAACATAGTAAATTTATTTATTATATAATATAAACACCAATGAAATACCAGGTGAACTTTTGCGCAAAAACACATGAAAATAACATGTTATTTTCAAATGAAAACTATGGTTGTTATGGTTACATGAATCCCTTAAACTGTACTTAAATGTATTGCTGTATGATCAATACATCATCGGATCTTCCTTGGCAATCTTTGGCAATCATCAGTTATCTTTGGAAATCTTTGGACATTTTTGGAAAATGTTCGGAAACATTTGTCTGGCCTTCAGACAACTTTTGGAGAATCTTTGGAAATCTTCGGAAAGTGTTCAGAAAGTGTTCAGAAATCTTCAGAAAATCGTCAAAAACGTCATTAGTATGTTTATATAATAAAATAATACCAGGTTGCTAATAGATATGGAATTTATCTTCTTGTGGTCAACTTTGTATCTCACTCGTTCACTGGCAGCGCTCACTCATGAGATATCAAGTTGAACACTCAAAGAGAAAGTCCATATCTACACGAGCCCATGTATTATTCTCTATATAGAGTATTGCACTAATCAACAAATGAAATCCAACCACAAGCAAACAGAGTGAAAGTAAACCCCAATCAACTAACTCCAAGCAAACTGCAGGGCAAGTTAACTGTAGGCAAGTCAACAAGTAGGTCGGAGTAAAAGCTAACCGGTTTTTATCTTGTAATCCTGACTTGAGGTCCTGCCTTGATACTCAAAGTCACCATCCTGACTCTAAATCTGATCTGTTGCCTTGCAAAATGAAGTACTCACCACATGTCATGCATAATATAATAAGCACAGCTTTAAAATGCCACTTAGCCATTTATCAACTTGAAAAAGGTAAATTAATTGCCATAGCAACTTAGTGAAGCTGATGTTTTGAGTGCGAACCCTTCATCTGAGTACACATCAGCAGAGTGCTACCAAGGAGAACTGGAGTAATCTGAGCACTCTCCCAGCTAACTGGCTGGTTTGAATAGACTGCCAACGTCCCCTTTTATTTGTAAGCAGGGTGTATTTCAAACTATTTTTGAGCTTACCCTTCAGGCAAGGTGTAAATTATTATGATACACAAGCCCAAAAGTCATTCTCACTAACTCTACAAAAAAATTTTATGAGGATAATCTCTGGCAGTACCTCTGTAAAAATTTGAATGCCCCAAGCAAATCCTAGACAATTTCCACAGAAGACTTTTTTTGCCAACAAAGGACAGAATCCACTAGCCCAACTACAAAATCCATTAGACATGACTTACTGTACATACTGACGACAATTGTCATTATAGAAAATATCCATTTCTCCCACTGGAGGCTTTTGGACCCCTCAACCCCTTAGAATTTCCAGTAACCTTCCATGGGGCAGAAGAATGGAGTAGCAGTCTTTATTTTAAGGTAGTACACTTGGGTAGTCCATTATAGTGGTGATGTCAGTGATAGGCCTCTGATGCAACATGAGTGCAGCAAACCAGAGACCCTCAGAGAAGTTTGCTACTTTTTTGATGCAAGTCCAGTTTCCATTTGGCTAATTTCATCTATAGGTACCCCTATCACACTAAAGAATTTCTCATGAAGAATCTTACAATGCTGTAAATTTATGAGATACACATCAGTAAAGCCATTAACCTCTAGCCGGTGAAATGTATTATTCAAGTTGATTCCAGAGTCACTGAGTGGAACCAAGTTCGCAAGAGGAAATGTTCTATTGCAACGATTTCCCCAAAAAGTCAGACTAGAAATTGTTACTTGTTGAGTGGATTCGTCAAAAGAGAGTTCTCCAACAACACGGCGGATAAAATAACTCAAGACAACCAACCCAGCCGTTGTACCAGTAGCCCCTGTTATGGCATAAGTAAGGTGAGCGAGTGTTATCACCCCATTGAAATACCAATAACTCATGGGCCATATCAGACTTGTCACAACTGCCACGTGGAAGATCTTCACTCTAGAAATGAATCGTAAATGTTTTGTCCATTTAAAGCGATAAAGCACCTTATCTCCTCCAGGATTCAGGCTGCTTGAAGTTCCATACTTATGTTTATGATGCTTAATATCCATACGATGCTTATGAACAGCTCCACTGGTGCCAATATGGTGACAAATAACTACGTCCCGACGCCTTGCTGATAAAATTACCTTCGAGTGCTTCGACATTGATGTTTGCATCTTCTCTTTGCACCATATATCAAAACAGCAACCAGGACTACCAGAGTACATTTTAGAATATAGAAAAAACCCTCTCAAAGGAAGACGCATCTTACAAAGTCGCCGAGAGCGTCCAGGAATCCAGAGCAAACAGACAGAGCTGAAAAACGACTGCGCATGCTCATTCGCGCGCGCAGAGAAACTGGGAAAGACAACATAAAACGATAGCAACGTATACGTAAAATGGCGGCATTTTTGAAAAATTTAACAGCGCTGAGAGTTTTCGCTTGGGCTAAGGTGTAAGTAAAAAGGTTAAGCTTGAAACTTTCCTTTAAGACCGGTCGATATTAGTTCTAAAACATATCTCCTGAACACCACACTTCCATCCTTGAACACTCATCGAAATTTTGCCGCGAAGTCGGAGTTCGTGCCGCGAAAATGCGGCTCGTGTTGCAGATTATGTTAATGAGTTTGATGTTCACGGAAACTTCCGGTGAGCGGACCTGTTGGTACCACAGAAAAACCAGACAAGGCGAGGAATGCAAAGGGAAAATACGGAGGTTCAATGCTGCAATAGCAAGGTATGTCGGTGGCACTACAAACAGCTGGGCATGTACTCGACACTGGACCAGAATAAACCGCGAAGCACATGGTTTTTGTGCATGTCCACTTCCTGTGCACTCAACTGATATTTCAGCCAACATACCAGCGAGGTTTTATGAAATGTTTGACCGCATCGGACGCACTACGAGTGGTTACCGTCCTGGTGCGCGATGGTGTTCCAGTTGTAGGAAAAATGCAGACCAATTGTTTAAAGATGAACAAGATTACAGCCCTCATCGAAAGGTATGGTTACTGGGAGGTTACAATAAGAACGCCCTTTAAAATGAGTGGCACATATTTCCGAGTTTCTTGTGACATGCAAATGTAAAACCGGTACAAATAAGTTCCTTTTGATGATTTCAGAGAAAAAGTACTGATGTGACATTCCATCACACCTCGCCCATGCCAAAACAGGTACTTCTCATAATTTTGTATCATATTTGATGCCAGCTATGTAAAATCAGTTCGAAATAACAAACCTCTCGTTGCATTCCTCCTAGAAGTCACCGGAGGAAATGGATTTGTTGCTCAGAAAGGAGACAAAAAAGTGCTGCACCTTGCAAACACAGCTTCATGTGGCAACACAACAGCTCGCAGAGATAAAAGGTGTTTTTACTGTTTTGAAGCTGATTGAATTAAAATTTAGCATCATAACAAAAACTCTATACTTCTCACAAAAATATTTTAATTCTTGTCATGGTTGATTTTTCTACATGTATTACAGAGTCAACAATTGAAAAGAAGTTGGAAGCATTTCAAAAGGCCCTGTACAGACATCAAATAACCACCCCAGACCAGAAAATTTACAATCCAGAGGCAATGAAACAATTTACAGACAAAAATAGCCCTGGACTCTTTGAGGACATCCTTAACTGTTTAAGTGGAAGAAAAAGCTTGTCCAACAGAAGGAGAGAGATGCAAGAGCAGAGAGTGGTGTCCCTTCTCCACATAATGGCCTATTTTAGGTAACAAACTTTAAATGAAGTGAGCTACCTGAAAGAAAATTGTTTTTCATTCACTGTTCATAGAGGTTGTAACAATGGAAGCAAATTACTTTTACCTACATAACAGGTCACAAAAAACATCTGCACTGCAAAAGGACAGTGGCTTATACGCGGCTAGTTGTGGCATGTCCTTGCAAGGCCTATCTGCTGGTCAGATTTTAGGATACAGCACCACGCCTAGGAATGTGCAGCAGTTAAAAGCAGACCTTGCTAAAGATCATGCCAACTACATATCACAATAGTTGCAGAGAGTAAATGAGGTCAGTCTGCAAATAAAGAAGCAATTCTAATCAACAAATGGCTTCATGCACACCACCAAAAAATATTATTGAAAAAAAAAGTCATTTTGGCTAATCAATTTTCTTTCTTGTCTTTGTCTGGAATAATATATTAAAATTAATAGAGCAGTTTTCAATTGAGTGTGGAAAGTAATCAGACAATATTAATTTGGTTTTGGTTTCGCATTCACTACAGTTTGAAATCAACTGAGTACAGTAATGTAGTCTAATAATAATAGACTACATTACTGAAGTCAGCCACTGTCAAACCATCGTTTGGCTCTGATTTAAGTCACTCAATTGAAAACCACTCTATTAACTACTTAATTATGGTTTTTACACTCTGTCTTTCCCATCAGCTGACATGCTTCATGTCTTAATGGTTGATGACTTCCACAACATTCACTCATTTCATACACCAGCACAACTTGCTAGGACAAATGTGGTACACATGGCATCCTGTACAGCAGATGTGCATCCCACAGTCAGTGCAGTACCCCGCCCATCGTTATCCTTACACAGACAAGTAGTAATCAATGTAAATGGCCAACAGAAGACCTGCCTTGGCAGAATACATGTCCCATCTGTCCTGGAAATACTAACAAATGACTTAATGAATATGCAAAACCAGTTTTTGGACCAGCTACCACAAAATATGCAAAGCATTGACCCAGGGAGACTACAGGCAGCACTGCGAGAACTAAGGCTAGTATAATTTATAATGTTTATAAACAGCAGCCTGTTTGTAAATATAAAGTGACCTGTTATAAATATCAAAAGAGTGAATATCACCAGCGTTCAGCAATTTTAATAAACCAAAAATTATTGGAAATCGGCATTTCAAGAATAACAATGGTTATAGAAATGCCAGCAACAATAACATTTTTATTTGTTATTCAGGGTGTACTCAGATCCAACGACACAAGACCTCGAGACACTGGAGACATGTATGTTGATTGATGAGTTCGAACAAGATCTAAAACGCATGGACAACTACAAAACAACCCTAGAACGTGTACTTAATAAATACCCTGAACTTCAGCTGTACAGCAAGAAGTATGTTCTGCCACTGCCAGCTGATTGGCCAGGATGGTACTATCCCAAAAAGCTAATAGCAAGTGGATGGAATCCCAGCATTGGAATAATACCAGAGCAAGGGCCATTTCATGTGTGCCTCAATGCCTATGAAGATGTTGTTTCAAATTTCAAATTTTTTTTTGATAAACTGTTTTCAAGTGTCTTTGGAGGCACTTTGGTATCTAAACCAAACCCTTTAAGAAATCATTATGTGTGACTGCTGCATTAGTGGGTTGGCAACTTGTACGAGCAAAAGTTCTGGAAAAGTTTGCAAACTGCAAGCAACATGAATTTGTGACAATTTTGCACTTACTTGAACATGTTGTGCCTCTCATCTTTTAGCAGTACAATATTTTCAGAAGTGGCAATCTAAAGCTATATGAGATGGTCATGGCACAGTTGGCAATTATTTTCATCCGCTGGAGAAGGAAGCATTATAACAAATCAACCTTGTCATTTTTGAGTGACTGTGCATATCAGTGTAAATATCTTCCGGCATACTGGTCTATAAAGGCCAGTATTCTCAAGTTGATAACTGAAAAAAGGTAGAAGTCTGGCATTCTGTTCTAAGAAGAAACACTGAAAAGTTTGAAGATGCAAAAAGCATTGAAGATACTGCTAAATCACTAGCATCATCAGGGTTTCTTAGCGAATTTGTCCAGTCCTTTGTTCTACAGTAACACCGTGGTCAGCAGAGTGAATCCAACTTGTGGCTTGTTGCAGGGAAAAGTGCAGAATTTCTTCTTGATCTGTTTAAGAGCATTTCACAGAACTGCCACAAATCATAACAGGTAACAATTCTGAAAATAAAAAAAAGTCATAAAATTAATAAATACAGAAGTCTAAACCATTTATTATACCATCATAAAACAATACAAGAATTTGATGATACAAGAAAAATTGAAAAACACAAGCTGCAAGCAAGTATTTTCCACATTTCTAAAGTATTGTCAAATTCCTGAGGTGTGTTAAGACAGTTTAAGTAAAACGCGTGGTTTAGGCTTCTTTATATGATTCTTAGATATGTAGGATAAGGATATGCAGACATAGATATAAAATGTATCAAACAATAGAATGAATATGAAAATAAACAAACATAATTAATGAATACTGATAACATCTCTGACTTAAAAAATGGAAAAAAAAAAATTACCAAAATTACTAACACAATGTTTTCCTCATAATAAATGTACATGTACTACTGACATGTACATAATTTAATTTTTCAACATTTTTGATATTTGACTCAGGTTGAACGCCCAGTTGCAAATAATGGAAGACCAAAAGGGAAGCCACAGTACCATCTCCCAACGTTTGAAACCGCAGTAGACACCAAGTGTTTTCCACTAAGTTATAATCTCGATGATGTAGAGCCAGGCCAACAACCTCATCCAGATATTTATTGTGATTTTCCAACTTGCACAAGAGAAACAGAAGCAATGCCTGTACTTTTATTGCACTTTTGTTTAGCAAAATGTTCTTTTCAGAAAATGTTCAAATTCCTCTGCTCAACAGTCCACTGAGCCAGACATGGGTGTACCAGCTAATTGTGCAAGGGATTTTAGTGGGTAACAGCATCTATGACTCAGTGACACAAAACATTCCTCAAACATTTGGTGTTTTACAAGCTCTACAATCATCCACTGTATTAAACAATGTAATTGGTGGCACCACTGTAGGACCTGAAATGCCTGTTAGCATTATCCCTGAAGCAAGTCCCGCAGCTAATTTACCTTTTCACTGGAGAACTGCTTTAACGCATGGCAAAACAACATCTATTTTTATTTTAAATTCCAATACTGTCGTCTTTCATTCCTTTTTCCTCTTAGACAGCCACTTACATGGGAACAGTGGAGCCCATGTAGCTTTTGCAGAATGGCAGTACTCCTTCGAATTACTTTCTTGGTTCAAGCAAGTCAACAATTTTCAGTTCACTCTTGGTACAGTCACTAATGTTAGGTTTCACTAACACCTCACTAAACTTTTCCCAGCTTTTTAGCATTTTTAGCATATATTTTCCTAGCTTCCTAAATTCCACCATTTAAACTACTTTTTAACCCATTAACTCCTGAAGCTTTTTGTCAAAAAAGCATTTTTTGGACATTTTCAAGCTGGATATGAGCCAAATTAGCTGCAATCTACTCAAATAGCAGTTGCAACAGGACAGCATGCCTTTCTTTCCCCCAGCATCGCGTTTTACGACATTTTGGCCAGGGCATACGCAGAAATCAAAGAGAAAGTGTGGTTTACATCGTTTTTATTTTATTCATTTTTTTCCTTACTAAATTGACGGGGAGATAAATAAGGAAAGGCATCTGTAGAAATGTACACCAAACTGAATTTGAACTCCGACTACTGTCTCCAGAAAGTAAGCCTTTATAGACTCGTTATTAGCGAAATATAAGCTTAAATCAGCAAAGTCAAGGTCAGCCCATGAGAGCAGATATTTTTTTACCTTTCCAAATTCTCTGTTCAATTTCACAAGTAAGAATACTCAGCGTTCCATTAATTTTTCTGTCATATCTCCAGGAATGTTGAGTGGCAGGGTAAATACATAAATGTTTCAACATGAAGAAGGGAATCATTTCCTTTACAGTTTGTTCCCGTGAGGTCCAAAAGCATACAACGAGTGCTCAAGTACAAATGTAAGCTGATGTGCTCAAATGCGGCGTCGACAAAACCAGGATCGGACCGGACCGGACCGGACCGGATCACGGATCGGATCACGGATCGGATCACGGATCGGATCGCGGATCGGATCGCGGATCGGATCACAGCAAAAAAAAAAAAACGTTTTAAAGAAAAAAAAAAATCAAATCGTTTATAAGATAACAATAAATAAAAAATAAAAGTGGAAAACTAAAATATGTTAAATAAAAATAAGAATCCCAAATTTGACGCAATGACATGTTAATTACAGAGAATGACAAGAGGTCATTTAAAAAGCCACATAAGCGCCTAATTTACGACAAATTTAAATTGTAATGAACAGGCAGATGTAGTTATATTTGAACGTTAGTTGGCTTGAAGCTTGCGTGAACCTCCCATTCTCGTTTTTGAAATTGTTGTTAGTATCAGTAGCTAATTCTCGGCTACTTTTTCGTGTCAGATGTGAGCGTTACAGTTAGCGTTACAGTTAATGAGAAAGCTTACGTACGAAAGCTTAAGGACATGACTTGCTTTAAAGGAGCTACGTAACGATTTGCGCATCTTGAAAAAACTAGCCTAGTTTTTCAAGTTCGTCATTTGCAGTCCTCATTAATCTTTGCCATCCTTAACGATCCTCATTCCGTTTTGATTTGTTCTTTCCTCTTAAGTGCTTTCTATCCTAGAACACGATCATTTTAAGGTTTTATTCCATATAAAGGCAACTCTTTACGACCCTAAAAATGACTTTAAAAATCGTGACGTAACTCCTAAAATGTTGTTTATTCTCGGGTTGCGTTATCGTTCACACTATCGATGTTATTCCTATATTTTTTTGTAAAACAGCTATATTTCCTTGAAATACAAATGGTGTGTTTCGTTTTATTCCAGTACGAAATATCGTATTCCAAACTCACATCTTGTAAAAGTATAGACTTGTCTCAGAAACGGAAATTGTTTGAAATCATCAGGTGTTTAATTTTTTAGTGTTTTTAGTTTTTGTGTTTCGATTCATATGTTCGTCCTGTTATTACCATGCTTACTCGTTTTAGGACAGTTTACCTTTGATGCAAGCGAATATACGAAATATCATTTATCTGAACTGCGGAGAAAGATATGAAGACATGATTGATCATCGCAATCAAAACCCAACAGCCTGAAAAAAAATTCATCTGTGACCAGCTCCCAGTTGGCTTGATATTATAAAAGAATAAAGGAATATCACACCTGAATTAAATAAAACGTTCTGCTCACAGTAGTCACTCTAGTGTAATTCGCTCAACAAAATTTTGAATTTTGAATTTTTCTCCTTGATCCGATCCGTGATCCGATCCGTGATCCGATCCGTGATCCGATCCGTGATCCGGTCCGTGATCCGGTCCGTGATCCGGTCCGTGATCCGGTCCGTGATCCGGTCCGGTCCGATCCGATCCGATTTTGTCGACGCCGTGCTCAAATGCGAGCTTACGTGGCAGGTTTATCCTTGCGGGTCGGTTACATCTATATATAATTATTTGTAAAGAGCAAACACATTTGAATAGATGTATTGACAGCAAGGGAGTTGAAATTTACTCTTTTTTAGCCTGTAAGTGGTATCCAAAATAAACTTAACAAGCGTAAAGCGGTCACTACTCACCATGGCGCTGCGACCGATGTCTGCTAGAATTTGCTGTGTTTAGACCGTCAATATAGCCAGAAATATGTTCAGGATATCAGGAACATCTGCTTGACTGAAATGACATTGAAAGTTCCATCTTCTCCATTTTTCTCGGATGATATTAGTCCAAAAAATGAACATCGAATAGCCCCAAAACTTTGCATTGATCAAACGATCGAAAATGCCACCACTCGTCGACTCACCCGCCTAAACCCTACGCATGCGCAGTCGTTTTTCAGCTCTGTCGAGCAAACACTGACCTTCTCGGAGCCCGCGCGTTTCGCTCAGAGGTGACTACCCAGATGTGTATGTACCTTTTATATGGATAGTAGGTATAATTAAAGTGCCACTAACACCCCCCCCCCAAATTTTTTCCTTTGATAAAATCTACTAGTTTCCCTGATTACTTCAGCGAAAAAATTATCTCGATTGATAAAATCCCTGCGTTTCTACATTAAACATGTAATTTCTATGTTCACGACCGCGCAAAGTGGGATCTGGGTCGGGCTACTAGTGACGTCACTTCGGGAACCGGGCTAAAACACTCAAGAGACTTTTGACTGAGCTTCGAGGGCAGTCAAAACATTTTCGGGTTATTTGTGATTCATATTTTATCAAAACTGGACAAGAACTTTAAGTGAAAGAACTGTTTCATCTAGCATTACAATTCGGAGTCTAGCTACGATTTGGACGGCTGCGAAGAGATCGCCACGTTGTATAATTATATTTAGGCGGGGATCGACAATTTGCCGGTCCATTTGGGTTATAAAGGTACAAACAATGACTGAAGAGTTAGCTTACAGCTCTTAAAGAGTTATAAAGATGTCAATGAACACGATTGGTTAACTCCGAGGTGATTAGTAGTAGTAGTACTGGTAGTACTGGTGGCGGTGGCGGTGGCGGTGGCGGTGGTGGTAGTAGTATACTTTATTTACCCTCGGATTGTAGAGTATCTTTAACAGCTAATGTCTCCGAGCATTTCAACAGCACAATGGGCAAAGACCAGATCACAACACCGGGAACTTCGTGCCCTGCTCTTTACGATTAGCAAGTACTATTCACATCCACTTATGATCAAATTTTTACCCCGTGATTTTTTAGGTGTATCACATAGAATTCCATGAAAGAATAAAAACGTCGATTACCGTTTGCAAATATCTGCATTAGTTCCGGAGATATTTAAGTTTGAAAAATGTATAAAATATGCAAGGGACCGCATACGATAAACGCTGCCAACGTAGGACAATCTTGACAATCTTGACAATCTCCAATCTTGACACTTTGTCTCCTTGCGCCCCGAAACATGTGATGTGGCAACGCGTGTTTCGGGGCGCAAGATAGTTCAAAGTACGGAACCAGAAGCATATCACCCAGAAGCGTTTAACTCTAGTTCAATGCTGCCGATTATTCCGAACCAATTAAATTTAACTTCCTAATATGGAGCGAGCGAGAGCCCGTGGACATGTCGTGTACGCGCGGACTACACGCAGGCTTTCGTGAGGAAAGTTGCAACAACCGCAACACTAATTAAGAAATAATTAACCGCGCGGCCATGGGCCGAGCGCGGTTCTAGGTTTACCCGTGGTTTATTATTAACCGCGCGGCCATGGGCCGAGCGCGGTTCTAGGTTTACCCGTGGTTTATTTTTTTTTTTTTTGTCGGTGACCAGACGCAGACCTCCGCTCGGCCAAACTTTGAGTCATGCAACGTGTGATGTTTTTCCGCCAGAAGCTGTTAAAACATAAATACACGGACAATTTTACGGATATTGTTTTCTTTTTTGTGGGTAAAATATATTTTCTTTTCGTTTTATCAAAGCGTTGGATTTAAAGGGAATAATAAATACGCTGAAAAAAGGTATTACGTCAGCCATGGAATGCGCTGACGTTGCAGCTTTCACTTTCGCTACGTGACAAATAAGATCGTGTTTACTTTGCAAGTTTATTTCGGCAGAAGCGACGGTCATTAATTTATTTGTAATTTTGCGAGTATTTCTTGTGGTTTTAGGCAAATGAAGTAAATCCTTTGACTGTTTCATCGCAGCAAGTTCATAGATCGGAAGGAAAATTAAATATTTGCAAGCCAAGCAAAGAACGTGTCAGAACGTGCAAAGATTACGTCATTGATAGGGAAATAACCACCGTACTAAAGATAGCCGTAGATAACGCAATTCTTGAATTATGTGACTTGTGTGACTTCTTTGCTAACCCTTAACTCAAGGGAAAAAAACAATTAAATTTAATCGTGACTTTAAAGAAAGAAAGCGGTTTGTAATAGTGTTCGTATCTTCATGTCCATACATATCCCGAAGAAAGTTCCAGATTAAGACTATTACGTCATCGGAGATGTCGCAACGGCTACGACTGATGGTGCAATAATAGAGTGTGTGTTGATCAAGTGATGTGATGTCTACAGTAATCAATGAATCATCAAAGATTGCTTTGGAATATGGACTGCGTTGCGACTGTAGTACTAAGAAAACAGTTAAATTTTAAAAGCGCGGTTATAAGATCTAACAGATCTTCTTGTTATTTATTTTTTTTGTCGGTGACCAGACGCAGACCTCCGCTCGGCCAAACTTTAAGTCACGCAACGTGTGATGTTTTTCCGCCAGAAGCTGTTAAAACATAAATACACGGACAATTTTACGGATATTGTTTTCTTTTTTGTGGGTAAAATATATTTTCTTTTTTTTTTCTATCAAAGCGTTGGATTTAAAGGGAATAATAAATACGCTGAAAAAAGGTATTACGTCAGCCATGGAATGCGCTGACGTTGCAGCTTTCACTTTCGCTACGTGACAAATAAGATCGTGTTTACTTTACAAGTTTATTTCGGCAGAAGCGACGGTCATTAATTTATTTGTAATTTTCCCAGTATTTCTTGCGGTTTTAGGCAAATGAAGTAAATCCTTTGGCTGTTTCATCGCAGCGAGTTCATAGATCGGAAGGAAAATTAAATATTTGCAAGCCAAGCAAAGAACGTGTCAGAACGTGCAAAGATTACGTCATTGATAGGGAAATAACCACCGTACTAAAGATAGCCGTAGATAACGCAATTCTTGAATTATGTGACTTGTGTGACTTCTTTGCTAACCCTTAACTCAAGGGAAAAAAACGATTAAATTTAATCGTGACTTTAAAGAAAGAAAGCGGTTTGTAATAGTGTTCGTATCTTCGTGCCCGTACATATCCCGAAGAAAGTTCCAGATTAAGACTATTACGTCATCGGAGATGTCACAACGGCTACGACTGATGGTGCGATAATAGAGTTTGTGTTGATCAAGTGCTGTGATGTCTACAGTAATCAATGAATCATCAGAGATTGCTTTGGAATATGCACTGCGTTGCGACTGTAGTACTAAGAAAACAGTTAAATTTTAAAAGCGCGGTTATAAGATCTAACAGATCTTCTTGTTTTTTTTTTTTTTGTCGGTGACCAGACGCAGACCTCCGCTCGGCCAAACTTTGAGTCATGCAACGTGTGATGTTTTTCCGCCAGAAGCTGTTAAAACATAAATACACGGACAATTTTACGGATATTGTTTTCTTTTTGTGGGTAAAATATATTTTCTTTTCGTTTTATCAAAGCGTTGGATTTAAAGGGAATAATAAATACGCTGAAAAAAGGTATTACGTCAGCCATGGAATGCGCTGACGTTGCAGCTTTCACTTTTGCTACGTGACAAATAAGATCGTGTTTACTTTACAAGTTTATTTCGGCAGAAGCGACGGTCATTAATTTATTTGTAATTTTGCGAGTATTTCTTGTGGTTTTAGGCAAATGAAGTAAATCCTTTGACTGTTACATCGCCGCGAGTTCATAGATCGGAAGGAAAATTGAATATTTGCAAGCCAAGCAAAGAACGTGTCAGAACGTGCAAAGATTACGTCATTGGTAGGGAAATAACCACCGTACTAAAGATAGCCGTAGATAACGCAATTCTTGACTTATGTGACTCGTGTGACTTCTTTGCTAACCCTTAACTCAAGGGAAAAAAACAATTAAATTTAATCGTGACTTTAAAGAAAGAAAGCGGTTTGTAATAGTGTTCGTATCTTCATGCCCATACATATCCCGAAGAAAGTTCCAGATTAAGACTATTACGTCATCGGAGATGTCGCAACGGCTACGACTGATGGTGCGATAATAGAGTTTGTGTTGATCAAGTGCTGTGATGTCTACAGTAATCAGTGAATCATCAAAGATTGCTTTGGAATATGCACTGCGTTGCGACTGTAGTACCAAGAAAACGGTTAAATTTTAAAAGCGCGGTTATAAGATCTAACAGATCTTCTTGTTGTTGAAAATGTCGAAGGTTAAAAGAAAGCTGACCTTCACAGAGGTTAAATTCGACGAAGAGGGAAACTTGCTGCCCGCTAAGAGACCGAGACACCATCCCAGCGTGAAAAAAGAGTCCAATTGTGATGTACGATCGGCCACCTCGACAAACGTGGGTCCTTTCCGTGCCCTGCAAACTGTTGTTTGGACGCCAATTGCACCGAAACGGTTTGCCGAAACACCTGAAACTTGCTTCAAAAATGACCAGTCTGCAACGGAAAACACCTCTTCTGCAACACCGGCATCTCTGACACCAAATAAATTTGACTGGGTTCAGCGCGTGGAAGCGTTTGTCGGCTCGGAAGCCCCTGAAATGCAAGTTAGTTACTGGGATTATTCAGACGGTAAACATTGCTGCGTGTCGGAAAAGGATCTCTCCCGTTTTGACAAGAGTTTTATATTAACAATTCATGTTTCCCCCATATTAATTCATGTTTCTGCGAATGGGGACTACGTTGTAAAAGTTCTCTTTCGTGATGTCTTAAAAGGAACGCTGAAACACGATCGAGACCTTGTTTACCTTTTTCGTGTCAGTACCGAGAATGTGATTTGTCCGGGATTGACTATGGTAGCCACGAAGGAACACTCTTCATTGAAAAGATCCTGGGGTTTTCCTTTCGATCGCATAGACAGTAAAAATTGTTTTATGTTACACAAGCCGCAAAACAGGAAACAAATGCCTGGTTCAGATCAGTATAATGTCTGTCGCAGCTGCAAAAAGCTTCATCACGAGTTGAAAGGTATGTCGAAGAAACGAGAACAAAATGCAGCAGGGCGTATTTCGAAGTCTTCAAAGTGTAATTGGAGATTTCTCAGTCCTAAGAGTCAGAAACGACGATGGCGAGCTGTGACTTCCGGTGTTAGAAGACTTCAACGAGAAATAAAGAGGTTGAATAAACAACTTCAAGTTCCTTTATCCCCCCAGTTTTCCAATCAAATGCGGGAAATCACCGGTACTATTTCATCCAAGTTTCAAGAAGATCTACACGATATTTTCGAGGAAGCCGAGACACAAGGGAAAGGGAAGATCATACGGTCAATTTGGATGAAGGATGTTAAGGATAGACAGGCATTTTGGAAGGATCAGAATGTCAACAGTAAGTCCAGTTACTTTTTGTTTGTTTTTATTAATTACAGTTATTTTCAAGTAATCAAGCGCGATTCTCTCAAGGAACTTTCACACTATTTCATTAGATTGGATGGTTAAGTGCTTTCAATGTTTTTTGTTGAAGTAAAATTTTTGAAATTGAAATTTCCGGTTTTTCGTAAAGCTATGCAGATCCAGCTGAGTTAAAGGAAACGTTTGAACGCGGTTATATTTATTGTTGATATTATTACATGTCGGAGAAAATTACTTCATCTCTGAGAGCAGGCAAATTTATCGTTAATTTTTAATTTGCAAATTAAATGAAATTTTCTCAGTCTTAAAATAAATGACTAATAGTATGAGAGCTCAAGACAAACAATTAACGATTTACACTACTCGTGATATTTAGAAAGTCTTTCAAATTGCAATCCTAAACGCTCGTGCAATTTTGAGAGAATTTTTAAACATATCACACGTGTTGTAAATCCTCAATACGTCACTTTCAACATATTAAAATTCAGCTTGGTATTGAGGTCTAGAGGACACAAACAATAGAAATGGATAAACATGTCATTCAAGCCCCTTCGTTTGTGTCCTTTAAGCCTCACTGCCAAGCTGAAATTTTTGATATATTGAAAACGGTCTGTTGCACTTACATTGATACCTGTTAATGAATTCCATTGTTCTCTGAATATTATAAAAAAATTTTCCTCGTTCTCCAAAGCAACTGGGAGGCCTACACTGTACATTCATTTTAGGCCTTATCCTCCATAACAGGAACTGGAAAAAGTGGTAACCGCTGGAGTGCAATTACCTATCGTATTGCACTTGCAGTCTTCACGAGGAGTCCAGCAGCATATGATGCCCTAAAGAGCTATGGTATTTTACAGCTCCCGTCATTGTCAGCGATCAAACAGTTCACTTCTGCAAACTATCAGCCTGCTGGTACTAACTTTCAACATCTACAGGAAGCTCAAAAGTCATATACCGCATACATTGAAGAAAGAGTAGAACAGGGTCATCCAAAACCAATGCACACAGGTGTGGCCATTTTTGACGAGGTCAAAGTTGTGATGAAGGTTCACTGGAACAGTGCAGACAGTGGGTGAGATAATGTAAACTTAGAGCAGTAGGTTACTACTGGTGGTTAATGCAAGACTTTGTGACTTGGTGAGAGTAAACAAATCCTTGGTTGCACACGTAAATGTACATATACCTAGTATGCATGTCAATGCTTATTTTGATATTGTTTTTTTCTGTTGTTGTTGTAAATTTTCTGTAAAGGTTTGTGGGTCATGCAATGACATCAGAGGACATGGCATCATTACAGGATGTTTATGAGGAGTTGAGAGCTCCCAAGGCATGCAAGGCATCTTACCAGTTGCAGTTTCTGTGGCATGACCTCACTAGTGACTTTGATGTCATTGGACCTTACTACAGCAGCCAGAAGGGAATGGAAAGCAAATTTATAATATCATGCCTGATGGCCAGCATCCATGCTTTCCATATCCACGGGTTTAAAACCATGGTAGTAGTCTGTGATGGTGCCAGTGCCAATTTAAAGGCAGTGAAGTATCTCACAACCCTGCGAAGTGGGGCATATGGCATCAATGATGACCCTGATGTTGATGAACCACACCATGTCAAGCCATATAATATTGTACATAAGGTCTTATCTTTTTAACTGGACCTTGAGTTTTTCCCTTAGCATTACTTGTCGATCTGGGTGTTAACTCTCAGGACAGTTAAAAAGGCTCTCTTAGTGTGATTGTCATTTTTGACATGTTGCTCTGCAACCTGCAATAGACAAGTACCATTAACATTAAGATGAATAAAATTTAAAAAGTACAAAATATATGTGCATCTTCTGACATTCTGGTCTTTAATAAGCTTTCTTGTGACCACTTCTCTCTTGGTTCCCCTTTTGAGGTTTCTGTTCTCGACTCCACTCCCAGTGTTTGAGCAAAACCCTGATGAAGTTTCCAGTCCCCCAAGAAAGTGCATAGATTATAAAAATACTTACAAATGAAATAAAACCTCAGTCATTTCCAGGACTACTTTTATTTTTGAAGTCACAAAGCAAAGGTCAAATTGCTTTTCAGATTAAAGAATTCACTCTCAGGACATTGAATTGCTACTGCAGCGACATTTGTTTCTGCCTTACCTAATTTACACAATGTAAATTACGCACACAGACCAAAACGCTATTCATTCATTATGATTTGGTTATAACTTTCCTCAACACAATCCTGATGGTCTCTTTGCCAGCCTATTAGATGTTGATAACAGAATAACTATTTCAAAACAAAACCAAAACCATGGATCAGCTGTAGCCCTGGGTACAATTGCAAACTTGAAACAGAAGTATTTGATAATTAAGAAACATCTCTGAACAGGTAAGTGCATCAAGTAAACCGTACGACTACAAAGCTAGAAAATGATGTAGATCTGATAAACGAAAGGTTTGATACTGACCTTGAAGAGCTTGTTACCAAGCAAGTTGTAGCCCTCATGGTTTACCACGTCTGAAAAAACTTTCGAGAATGACTCGAGAAAGGGAATACATTCAAACTTTAAAACAAACAAGTTCCCTTCATCCAAACTTTTAATGAACCCGGGCAAACTTTCTTTCTTCTTGTCCTCCATAACATCGATGGCTGCAATCTGCTTGACAAGGATGTTCCTGACAGATTGGGTGGACTTTCGACTACTCATTGTACTGAGGACTTTGCGAAGCCGTTTTCGAAGACTCACAGCCGCAGCAGACCCAAGCTTTAACAGCGAAACCTTATCTTCTGACCTACATGGATACTGCCTAACCTCGGACATTTTTGCTTTCCCATTTCCCTGAACTCCCATGACATACTGCAAATTAACATTCCACAAACTTTCCAGATAACACGAAACAATCGACCGTACAATATCACCATCTTTGCCACTGTCTTCAACTATCTTCCTAACTTCCTCGCTGCCTAATAACTCCCTAACATACTCGTACCACCTAACCTGAAGCACCGCGTATTTGTCCCGGGAGAACTTCACCTTTTCACTGAATAAATCAAAAAATCTCTCACTTGACCTTTTTATTACTAAAACCAGACTACTACAACGTTTTATCGATTCAAACTCGCCTGCACGAGAGTCCAGATAAACCTTGAAGGTTTCTGCCAACTCACCAGAAACTCTTTCAAATACAACTTCCTCTCTCAATTCTTTTCCCGAGGCACAAATCTTCCTTATGTTCATAACCGGGAGCTTCTTCGCTTTAGACGCCATTTTGAACAGGTTTGTTTTGCGAGAGATTCACGCGAGGAGTTCGCGAAGAGCGCGCTATGCAGAATTTCCTTATATGGGCAAAAATTAGAAGAGTGATTTTCATTGGTCGGGAATAATCGGCAGCATAGTTTAAAACAGATAAGGGAAGTTAAACGCTTCTAGGTGATATTCTTCTGACGGAACTTGATATAGTGCACGGGTCATTTTGCAATTTATGTGCGTTGGCTGTTGGGCTGGCGTTACATATCTTCGCTACACAGTGCTGACGAGCCCCAAGAAGGGCGAAACAGCTGTCCACTGTTGCGATCCTACTTTATCGGTTCTTGTCATGTTGGTGTCTCGAAACGTTTTTCACGTAGTATCAGCCTTGCAGTCTATTGCTTGTCTTCATAAAATATGCAAATAAGATGACTGATGATGTCATACACTCGACCCAATATTATATCTTGTATTTAAATAGAGGTATCTTGGCCAATTTACAACAAAGACCATTGAAACTTGGTAGGCTAATAGTTCTACAGGAAACACACCTACGGTTATATAACATTCTGTTCCAATGCAACTCACTCTTTTCCAGTGCCCACCCACTTGATTTCAAAATGTTAGTGATTTTCAGCTCGAAAAACGTTAAACGAGGCGATGAACTCGAGCTAACAGAAATTTATGCTTGCTGGATCATGCATATGAGGCACCATTAGCAAATATCAAAATGGAATGCCAAAGGTGGGCAGAAAAGCCTTTAATATTGGGGAGGTCTGGAACCCAGTATGTTACCATGGTAACAAAACTGTTAAGTTCGTATTGTGGAGCACATTTAGTAGAATCTTACTGCAAAGTAAGTATCAAACATTTCTGATACAAATTGGCTGAGATATCTTTCTTCATCATATTTGATCAAAATTTGGTTGAGTGTATGACGTCATCACTTAGCTAATTTGCATATTTAAAAACTTGAATATCTCTGGAACGAAAAGAGATATTTGAAAATAGTAAACAGCATTTTTCTTCTGATACAGACTTCTTGTTTATGTTTTAAGATGGCTTAGATAGGAAAGGTGCGATTTTCGTCATAGTACCACTTTAAGTAATCTGAACTGACATAAGTTCAAAATCAGTCCAACTCCAACATCAAAACAAAAAGTTAACGACAAATTTCACTAAATTCTTACATGGAGCGAAGTAACTCTTGTATGGAGCGAAGTGACTTCGATTATGGAGCGAAGTGACTCTTGGTTGGGGCGAACTGACTGGGGGCGAAATGACCGTAATTCGAGGCTCCCCATAAGATACATGATCCGCATTTTGATTTCTTTTCTCACGTAGAAAGAGCGTATTTGTTTGCTCGAAGTCGTTTTATCTATTTCTGAACGAAAAGGTGCTCCTTTTCCAGTATAAGTGCTGTATTGAAACGAGATTTTCAAGATGTTCATCCCAAGAATTTGCTGGCTTTACGGTAATTGTTTGGTTACAACTCTCTGAAAATGTCGGCATTACCTATTAACGCGTAAAGGGAAATCTCTGGTTTTTTCTCATTATGTGACTCCTATCAAGCCAAGATAACACAGGTAATAAGGATCCTTTTTATATGTGAGAAATTCCCTTCACTCTTGTGTTTATTTTTCTTTTTTCGCGATATTTTAAGATCGTGTGACCGCAAGTTTGTTTTTCGCTTCTGACGTCGTAAATGTCATCGTAGCTTAAAGGAAAAAGGAGCTGTCACAAAAGCCAAATCTTTGTTTGTGGGGGGCTTGGAAATTTCCCCCAAAAAATCTTCGCACAGAAAAAATGCCCAGACTTCTTGCCACAAAAATTCAATGGCCCGAGGCTGTTCAGATAGTCCATGACAAGAGACCATGATCACCTCATTTTCTCTTGTCCATAATTGATAAGCCCACCTTCTTAGAAAACCATCCGCGTTAAGGCCGCTAGGCCTCTTGTTATTATTATTCTCCTTGTGCTGAAAAAGAAATGTTCATTATGCCGGGATTATGCTCGATGCTCCGAAAAATTACCCCGGCATGATAAATCTGTACCTCAAGCTCAACCCCACCCAACATTCGGAATATTTTGGGACGCCTGCGAACGAGGCAGGGTCTTCATTACAATTTTGTTCCTGGGCCCTGTTATTTGAGGGCCTGGATAGGTTTTTTTTTTTTCAACTCTCGCGCGCCGATTCAGGGGTCGACCTCGATGATTTTACCGTTCACCTGGATTAATTGGCCGAAGAATTTATTAAACGAGTTAAACTATTCGGGTCGATTCCAAGGTCGGATCACGTCAACACAGATTTGAATGATGATATTTTGACATGAGTATCTTTCCCGCCAGCTGAGACAATGGATTTGTCACAAAAGCAGCATAGCAGTTTACCGAGTCCTATAGTTCAGGCTTCTTTCCTTTCACGTTTGACATTTTGGTAATCATATTGTTTTGTTTCACTATTAATTAAGGAGCAGATCTAGCTGAAGTTTATTGAAGTAATCTGATATTAAGCTTACATGTATGTAATGGTCCTGTATGACGAATTTCACAGCCGGTAAAAGAAAGCTTACATTAATATTTTCATATTCGGTTTAATTTTCTTAATTTCACAAGCATAATGGTAATAACTATTTGCATTAGCATAATGGTAAGAAGTGCCTAGCCTAACTGCACAGCTAGAGCTCGTGCGTAATAATTTAGAGTACCTAAGCCACTACATTCCATGCGCGTGTACGATATGTAGTACTTGTAAGCTTATAATTTGATCCTTCATGTTTTCCGCTTTGTGAGAACGTCTCCGTGGCGCACACGTGTTAAATGAATAAAATTAGGTCACTCAGCTAATCAAACATTACTTTAAAGTATCTTTTGAAGTAATTAACGTGACTTAGTAGTAATATAAAACGTGATCATGCAGCGCAATATGAACCTGACAAACAATAGCCACCAGTTGGCGCGAAAATATGCAAGGACATAACTGCTCCCAGAAGCGAACAGTTTTCCGTGAGCGAAGCTTGATGAAAATTGTGAGTTTTGAGGAACAGACAATGCCCATGGAGAATATCCAAGCATATTTTTACTATCAAAAATGTTTTTGCTGTGTCTATAAGTCCATCAGCTGGACAGGTTTTACAAAATACCCATGTCCAGCAGTCAAAATTATTTTTATTTTCACTTAATGATATCAAATCCTTGTTTATATGGCTGAATACTTCACTATTTCCACCATAGTGTGAATTTTGGTGAGCCTGGCACCCGGTATACCGAGATTTATAACATAGCCTAAAGGTGCGGTAATACAGGCAACATTTTTCTTCAACTTGTCTCGCAACATTGTTGCATTGCAAGTTGAAACACATTGTTGCGCGTATTACCACGTTTGTGACCAACTTGTCTCGCAGCAAGATACAGTGTTGCAAGTTGAGGCAAAGTAGACTCGAGTTCTACTTTCTGCAACAAATTTTAGTTTTGCAGCTCATATTACAACTGAAGCTACAACTTGTCTTGCAACAAATTTGAATTCAACACTTGTGATTGGATGTCGCGAAGCTTGGCAACACAGCAAATAAAAAAAAAACATGGCGGACGGTGAAGACGAGCGTGAATTTGAGGTAGACCAGAGGGCTATCATAGTCTTTGGGACACCTCCTTTGTCCCTTCAAAACAAGCAGGAAAAAAGGCAAAAGGCCTGGAAGAACTGTTGCAAAAATACCACTTTTCGCCTAGCTACCTGAAACGACACTGAGCTTCATACTGACAGAACTTCGCTGGCACGGAAAATTAAGAAGAAAATGACAGCCAGAGGATGAACTGGAACTTTGTCGAAGTGCTAAATTATATTAAAGAAAGCACCCTCTTTATTTACACACGATTGACCAATTATACCTGGAGAATTCTGCAGACTTGCAACACTATATTTTACTGCGAGACAAGTTGGTCACAAACGTGGTAATACGTGCAAGAATGTGTTTCAACTTGCTATGCAACAGTGTTGCGAGACAAGTTGAAGAAAAATGTTGCCCGTATTACTGGACCTTAAATGACCAGCCGTCACTTTTTTGTAGTTTAGGCTAAATGGCACTTAGGTTAGCCTAAAAAGCACTCCAGTTAGCCTGAATAGCTCTCTGGTTAGTCTTTCTACAGTTGGCCCTCAATAATGTTAAGGGTAACACTATATATACTAAAAAAATTCCGAAAGCTGCAGGCCAGTTACCATGGCGCAGTGGTCATGAGCATCGCTTGCCATGTGGGCGACCCAGGCTCGATTCCTCTTGGGGTCGTCTGTCACAGTGTTCTTTTAATGTTGTTTTACTTTATAAAAAATCTCTAAGTCTCACTGCTGGACATGGAGTATTTTAAAAGACCTGTCCAGCTGCCGGACATATAGCCACAGCGAAGATTTTTTTTTGCAGTAGGCAGGATCTTTTGATAATGGGGGAATATCCTTTGCATATTCCCTACTTTTAGCTGGTGTATATCTGTATGTGATGTGTTTAGAGCAATCATATGCAAGTGAAATGTTTGGTAGATGATAATTCAATGCCTGCACTATCTGTGTTTTGTTTCTTCATTAACGACACAGTGTATTGATGATTTTAGTCTTTCATAGTTAGAAAAGTATGTTAGAAGAAGTAATGATGCAAAGAACCCTGCGATTCTCAGGTTTTCTTTGTCCCAGAAAAAAAACCATTTAAATGCAGTGCCTGCATAGAAAGTAAAAAAAAAACTGTGTCGGAATGCTATGAATGCTTTCTCGAAAATATGCCTATTTCGCGTGAATTACTTGTTAGAATTTCACGAAATTTGGAGTATTGAAAAAAAAATTGAAACCTAACAGAGGAAATTCTATATATTCCAGTTATCTTTCATCAAGGATAATTAAAAAAAACTATATTAAGCTATTATTATAAAATAGTGTTAACATGTGAGCGCTTACAAAATTGTTGCATGCGTTATGATGAAGGAAATCTAGTGAATAGATTTTCTGCAAATGAACAAAACTGAATTTAAAGTCCTGTTTATATTTATCCACGTTGCCATGGCAATGGCACATATGCAAGGTAAACTATCAAAAAGTCTGTGTTGTTACCTTGCATCTTGTCATTTTTGGCAACCAAAGTGTCAACGGTCTTAGAAAAATGTTGAATGGAACACAGATATCAACAACTGTATTTTGCCACCTTGATAGTGGTTGAGCCCAGAGGGAGGGGGCTCCTGGAAAATTTGTACTCATTGAGAGTCTTGTCCTTTGTCAGACCAAAGTATATGATTTTTCCTAACCCTGTTTCAGAGGTGAGCCAAAAATCGATACCCTGTTTCAGACTACATTCACCCTGGAACTGCATGCTTTGCATAAATTTTTGTTGAGAGCTTCACATTTCTCCTGATGCCAGCTATAGCTGCCGGTAAATCACACAACTTAAGAGATGAACAATAATGATGCTAAAAATAGTTTTAAGAATTATAGTTATTGTTGACCAAAATGCACAAACCATATCCTATTTTAGACCAAAAGGTCTATCATTTTTAAACGTAAAATGGAAACCTTCCTGTTAAATCGATTTTTAATGTCATAAATTTTATATGTAAACAGTTTTTCAATAATTGTTTATCGATAATGTTTGAGTATTTTTTTTAATTATCTTTATCATTGTCTCTGAAAAGCCCCCATGGGGAGTTGACAATAAAATTTGTATTGTATTGTAAAACAGTCTACATACACTTTCAGCTGTAGTTAACATTAGGTCGACTGACAATTTCTGCTTTTCTTCTATACCAAAAGAGGACGTATGGTTGAATCTTATGTAACTGGACAGTGCTGGTACTAGACAAAGTGTCCAACACTTAGGAGAGGTGTTAATTTGACGAGGGTTTAAAAAGTAGTTGGGATCTTGGTGAAGTTTTTACCAACAAACTTGTAAGAAGTTATACCTGCAGATGAACATGCTGATCTTTGTTTTATAATATGTAACGTAAAAGGTTGTTTTTCATTTGACAGATTGTACTATTGTTATGGTAACCAAAAATTGTCCTAATGACTTATGATTAAGCATTTGTGTGATACTCGGGTGTTAGATTTTCTTGGGGTTAATAATTTGGGTTTTCCTCCAGGTGGCTGAATGGATTGTTTAGTAAAGGATATGACAGGCGTTTGGAACCTCATGACATGTACCAAGTACTTCAGGAAGACCTGGCAGAAAAGCTGGTAGCGGATTTGGAGAGGTTAGTAGAAAAGTGTAACATGGTTAAATTGTACCTGTTGTAAAATGTGACACTAATTAACTTTTTCTTTCAACTTCCAAAAGTGTTCAGTCACTAATAATGAAACTTTGTTTTCTCTAGCACTGGCATATAACTATTAACATAATGTCAATGTTACATTATAAGCATTGCTTTCAGTGTGATAAAGCCATGATTAAAGCCTGCTTCATCAAAGAAGTGAGACAATATCATTTCCCAGATTGAATTGCCCAGTCAAATATGCCTCTATAAATTGCTGACATCAGTTAGGTTGTGAACTTTAGTTTAGCTGATGCCAACTCTGAGCACTTACCATTAACTTTCCATTCTTTGTAATGAGATGGTAGCTTGACAATGAGATTTTCTCAATTTCTGAAGATTTCATTGCCCATTTTATTGAAGAAAACAAAAAGTAAATACTGTGGGAGAATGAAAATTCAAGATTTGGGAAAACTCAAGGCTTTTTTAAGGCGAAGAAAGTTCTTAAAAACTCGTAGAATAGGCCCTTTGCAGCTAGGCCATCACGTGACCTATTTTTCATAAAATTATGGGCTATAACTTAACAAATGCCAGAAATGGATAAAGCACGTCGAAAATATCAAAATGGCCAAGTTTGAGACCCCCATCATTAAAGAATGAGATTTTATGACAGTCTGAATTTTCAAAAGAATAAGATTTGTAAGGAAAAAGTTGTTGGAGAGCAAGACCTTGCTCTCCAGCAACATTCTCCATATAAATCCTCTAAATTATCCTAAAATTCAAATGGTGGTATAAACTTACTCTTTAATGCCAGGGACTTCAAACTTGGCCATTTTGGTATTTTCGATGCGCTCTTTCCATTTCTGGCATTCTTCAAGTTATAGCCCATAATATAAAAATTTTTTAGGAAAAATTTGGTCATGTGACCCCAGCTGCAAAGGGCCTATTAGAGGTCCAAGTGCTGGATGGATTATTACAGAAGTTTTTTTGATGTCTGTGGAGAAATAATGTTATGAACAATTATCTAATACATGCTGCAAGCTTCAAAAGATATCTGAAGAAGAAATTCTAGGGGTATTCTTTGGCAATATTTTGCTTGTAATTTTTACCTGAATACCTGATAATTCCCCTGATCAGGTGAACAAGATGCTGTGACGATATGTCAATTGTCTAGATCAGCCAATCAGCATTAAGTTGGACCATGTACGCAAGTTGTTGTTTGTGTTACATCATGGCCGAGTAGCATTGCTTCGTTCTCAGAATAAAGTTCTGTTGAGTTTACTGTTTATCAGTTTATCGAGCCTGATTTATACATGGTGTCAGAAGTAAACAGCCCAAGTAGCCACTGGTAAAGATGATCTTTGTTTCATTTAGGCGACGTGCAACTCAATACGTTCAGCGAAGACTTGAAAGCAGACAAGTGTAGTCAAAATGCCAGCCAACAGTGAAAATGCTACTCTGCCATCGACAAGCAGTACGAGCACTACTACATTCTTGTGTAACATTTCTCTACCTCCGAAAATAGAGATACACTGTGAAAATCTCTCCAAAGAATGGAAACAGTGGCGACAGGTATGGGATGCCTATGAAGAGGTCACCGAATTGCAAAACAAAACAAGCCACCTTCATGTAGCCACGTTTATTACTTGTATTGGCAAGGAGGCTCTCGAAGTCCACAATGGCCTTCCGTTTCAAAGCGATGAATAAAAAGCAGACATAAACAAAGTGCTGGAGTTATGGGCAAATGACTGCATTGGGAAAACAAACATCATCTACGAGAGATATAAATTCGATAACCGCTCTCAGGAGCAGGCAGAATCAATCGACACTTACATCACTACACTTAGAGCGCTTGCTGAAACTTGCGAGTTTGGAACCTTGAAAGAAGACCTTATCCACAATAGAATCGTTTGTGGTATTTGTGATAATGGCATACAAATAAAACTACTTCAAGAATCTGGATTAACGCTGTTGAAATGTGTTGACATCTGTCGGGCAAATGAGGCTACAGCAGCACAGCTGAAAGACATGGCGGCGAGCCAAACTACCGAACAAGAAGCGAACGCGGTCAACCAGAAAGAAAGTTCCAAGAAGCTGAAGGCACCCAAAGAAAATGGTAAAGATCCAAAAGATCAGCTAAGCACCAAATGCAAATACTGTGGTAATAAGCATGAGTGGAAAAGAGACAAATGCCCTGCATATGGAAAAACATGCTCTTCGTGTGGAAAAGCCAACCATTTTGCAGCAAAGTGTTCCAAGAATTCCCACAAATCTAAGAAGAAGCGTTCTCAGAAGTTTAAATGCAAGAAAGTGAACCAGCTCAATGACATCACACCTTATTCTTCAGAAGAAGAGATCTTGTCTGTGTCTTTGGACCACACCGTCAACGCCGTGGATATGTCAAAGTTCAAGAACAAAATTTTCGCCCACATGGAGATTGCAAGTGAGTTAGTGAAGATGCAAGTCGATTCAGGAGCTTCATGCAATGTGCTACCCTGTAAGTTTCTTTCAAGGGACAGCAACACTGAGAAGACCAGTTTGAAGTTAACCATGTGTTCTAAAACAAATTTGAAGGTGCTGGGCGTGGCGAAAATATCCCTGCGAAACCCAAAGAACAAGAAAAAGTATCGTGCTGAATTTGCAATCATTGACAAAGATTACACTCCCCTTCTTGGCTCTTCAGCAGCACAACAAATGGGACTAACAACTGTCCAACAGGAAAACATCTTGCAAGTCAAGGAAAGTTATCAGGAACTTAGTATGGAGAGAATCACTGCGACTTACCCTAATGTCTTTCAAGGTCTGGGTTGTATGGAAGGAGCTCTTCACCTAGAAGTTGATAAGAGTGCTTCGCCTTCAGTCATGCCTCCCTGTCACGTGCCTCTCACCTTGAAAGAAAGGCTGAAAGAAGAGCTAGCCCGCTTAGAAGCTAATGTGATAAAGAGAGAAGAAGAACCAACGGACTGGGTATCTAGCCTTGTTGTAACAGAAGAGTGTGCATCGACCCTCAGCATCTTAATAAAGCCCTTAAGAGAAACCACTATCTGCTACCAGTAATCGAGGACATACTCCAGAACTAGCTGATGTCAAGGTATTCTCAAAAGCAGATGAGGAATCCAGTAAGCTAACAACGTTCCAGAACTCCTTGTGCAGGTACAGATATCTACGGATGCCCTTTGGAATCTCCCCTGCTCCAGAATGTTTTCATAGGAAGTTGGACCAAAATCTTGAAGGTCTTGAAGGGATCTACAAGGTAGCAGATGACATCTTAATTACCGGCCGTGGCACAAGCAAGGAAGAAGCTGTGAAAAACAATGATGCCAATTTACTGAAGCTGTTAGATAGATGCCGGGAGAGGAATTTGAAGCTAAACTGAGAGAAACTACAGCTGAAATGTACAGAGACCCCCTTTATTGGCCATGTACTGATGCCTGAAGGAATCAAGCCTGACCCTAGAAAGATAGAAGCTGTACTTAAGATGGAAAGACCCAGTAATGTGGCAGCAGTCTGAAGACTGATAGGCTTAGTCAACTACTTGGCAAAGTTTCTCAGCAAACTTTCTAAGCTGTGTGAACCACTAAGACGACTCACCCACAAGGGAGTCGAGTGGAGCTGGTCAAATGAGCAAGAGAAAGCCTTTGAAAGCGTGAAGCAAGCTGCTACTTCAGCTCCAATTCTGCAATATTTCAATTCCAGTGAACCTGTCGAAGGCCAAGGAGATGCTTCTGCCAGTGGTATAGGATTTGTGCTTATGCAGAATGGTCAGCCAATATCCTATTCAAGTAGAGCCCTCACCACAAGTGAAAGGAACTATTCTCAAATTGAGAAAGAACTGTTGGCCCAAGTCTTTGGTGTTGAACGTAATAATCAGTATGTTTATGGCCGGAAAGTGCTGTGGTCAGACCATAAGCCCTTGGAAACTATATCTAAGAAGCCCTTAGCAACAGCCCCTAAACGCCTGCAGAGGTCGGTTCTACGATTACAGCAATATGATGTTGAGATACGTTACAAACCTGGTCCTGAAATGTATCTGGCAGTCACATTGTCACATGCCCATCTGCCCGCTCTCCAGCTGAAGAAGAGACGGAACGAATCCATGCAGTTGATTTCTTACCCATTTTAAAACCCCAGTTGGCTGAGATCCAGTGTGAAACTGCAGCAGACTCAGTACTACAGTACCATATTCAAGTAATATTGCAAGGCTGGCCAGATCAGAGAGAAGCCCTACCCTCAGAATTACATCCCTACTTCACTGTGGGAGATGAACTTACTGCACAGGATGGAATCCTCTTAAAACGTTTAAGATGTGTAATCCCTGCCAGCCTGAGGCCCAAGATATGCGAACGACTCCATGGTGCCCACACAGGAGTTGAAGGCTGCCTTTGACGTGGGCGTGAAACAGTTTATTGGCCTGGCATAAATGCTGACCTTCGTGACTACATAGTAAAGTGTGGTGTGTGTGCTACTTACCAGAAAGATCAGCAGAAGGAACCACTTATCTCTCACAAAATTCCAGACCGTCCGTGGGAAAGAGTTGGATGTGATATCTTCCATTTTGAAGACAGAGACTACCTCTGCACAGCAGATTACTATTCCAGCTACTTTGAAATCAATCAACTTAAGGACAAGATTGGCAATGAAGTGATCGGAACCCTGAAGAGACACTTCTCCACACATGGAATCTCCAACAAGCTACAGAGTGATAATGGTCCTCCCTATAGTTCCCATGAGTTCCAACAGTTTATGACAAGCTATGACATAGAACATGTTATTAGCTCTCCACATTACCCATGAAGTAATGGCAAGGTAGAAAATGCTATCAAGTCAGCTAAGAATCTGCTAAAGAAATCCAAGGCAGCTGGAACAGAATTCTACCTAGCTCTATTAGCATGGAGAAATACACCCTCTGAAGGCCTAGAAAGTTCTCCAGCTCAAAGAATGTTTGGTTGCCGCACTACGACACTGATTCCTACGACCAGTGAGATCCTCAAACCCAAAATAGTTGAGGATGTCCAAGGAAAGATCTTGAAGAGAAAGCAACTGCAAGCTAAGCACTACAACATCAGTGCTGAGGAACTCCCCCCCCCCCCCCCCCCCCCCAAGCAAAAGAGAAATTGTGTGTGTAAAGCCCACAGGTAGGTCTGGTAGATGGTTCAAAGCTCATGTAGAGCAGCAAGTAGATCATGTGAAGTCAGGACTGAGGATGGAAAGATCTTCAGAAGAAATAGAAGACACCTCAGAAGCAGTAAGGAGCCAGCGTGCGTTAGGGACAGCCCTGAGCCCATCCACTTGCTGAATCAGACTCACCGGTCAGAAAGTCTCACCATCCCTAAACCTACTGTCAGTCCTCTGAAAACCAGTTCCCCTCTGGAGGTACCACCGCCTAAGGAATCTAGAGAAATGACTTGTTCCAAGAAACCTGAGAGCAGTTCCCAGACTGGTAAAGTGCCAGAGCAGTCCTCACCCCCCAAACCAGTTGACTGTCCAGTTACCTGAAGTGGCCGAATATCCCGACCACCAAGTTATCTTAAGGACTTTGTTGTTGCCATGTGACATTGAACTAGAGACATTGTTGCTTAATCATTTAGTTTTTCCTTGTTTTGTATTCACCTGTGGTTAGTTTCTTTTCTTAAACAAGGAAGGGTGTGACGATATGTCAATTGTCTAGATCAGCCAATCAGCATTAAGTTCGTCCGTGTACTTGAGTTGTTGCTCATTTTACATCATGGCCATGCAGCATTGCTTCATTCTCAGAATAAAGTTCTGTTGAGTTTACTGTTTAACAGTATATTGAGCCTGATTTATACAGACCAAAGTGTTATAAAGAATAGATATAACATCCAATTGTGTCACAGCATTTGTTTAAACAAGAAATTTTAGCTTATATTGTAAGTAGGCATTTGGAGTAGACCTTGACTCATCATCATCTAGTCCTCTTTGTCCCATGGGGGACATAAGGCGTCCACAATTGCTTTCCATTTCTGTCGGTCCTGAGCCGCTCTTTTGGCTTCGCACCAGGTCATGTTGATCTCCTTCAGGTCCTTCTGTATGCTTCTGCATCATGTAATTCTGGGCCTGCCACGTTTCCGTGTTTGTTGCAGATTCCAATCCATCGCATGGCTCGCTATGTTTCTCTCACCCTTCCTTAGTGTATGACCAATCCATTTCCAGCATCTTGTCTTTATGGTGGTAACAATAGGCTCTTGTCCAGTTCTTATCCATAAATCTTTGTTGGAAATCACCTCAGGCCAATATACTCTCAGAATTCTCCTCAGACACTTGTTGATGAATGTTTGTACTTGCTTTGTAGAAGCTGTCGTCACTCGCCATGTCTCTGAACCGTACAGTAAAACTGCCTTAACATTGGAGTAGAAAATTCTAATTTTGGTAGCTGCGCGCAGGTCTTTGCTTCTCCAGACTGGTGTAAGCATGGCAAAAGCTTGCTGTGCTTTCTTCTTGCTGCTATGTCTTCATCTGTTCCTCCAGTCTTGTTCATCACACTACCGAGGTAGGTAAACTCTTCAACCTCTTCAATGTACGACTGATCAAGACGAACCTCTCCTTGTTGAATGGCATTGTTCTGCATCACTTTAGTTTTACCAGGATGGATCTTAAGGCCTACTCTTTGTGCTGTGGTGTTCAGTCATTCCATTTGATTGTTGGCGTCCTGAAGCCTATGCGATAACCTGCAGATGTCATCAGCAAAGTCTAGGTCCTCTAGTCTCTGGATCATCTCCCACTGAATTCCCCTTGGTCTGCTGAATGCTGTTTTAGTCACCTAGTCTAAAACCACTGATCTTACTGATCTTACTAAAAAAGGGCCAGAGCTGGGTATATGTATATAATGGAAGTACAGGCTGTATTGTAGAGGTAGACGGATGATATACATTTTAAATTTTCTGGATCGACTAAATGAACTAATGGCAATATATGTGTAGGTGTCTGTATTATGGAAAAGGAGAAGTTGGACTGTATCTTGTTTAATTTATTTTTTCTGCAGTGAGTGGTATAAAGAAGTAGCAGCTGCAGCCTTCTCAGGTAGAAAACCAAGTTTGGGAAAAGCCATCATACGATTTGCCTGGATTGAGTTGATTTTTGTTGGGTTGTTTGGCTTTCTTAATGTAAGTTGTTAGAGTTGCATGTACACAAGTCATTTAATTGCCACACATGTTATTAACAAACCTTTTTAACTTTCCATAACTTTAATCCCAATATGACTGATGCACACAGCCATTGAAAACAACAAAATTACAAATACAGTCTGAATAAAATAATGAAATAACACCTAATAGACAGACCTTTTGATGCCTGCATTTTAGTTTGCTAGTTGCTTGACTAACTAAATCAAAAGTTAATGTCAGTATTGGAATGTTCAAATAGTAGTGTTCTGGGTTTGTGTTGGAAAGCTTTTTTCCTGTCTGGCAGTTATACCAAGAACCACTAAAAAAATTGAAATTGACAACAAATATGATAAAGGTCTGGAAGTAAAGACAACAGTGATTTCTTTTGGATTGATGATAATGTACCAATTTTTCCACAAGTGTGCATTGGATATGAGATGGCAGATTACAATGTATAAGATATCTCACAAAGTGCATATCTTCAAGTTGGCAATAATCATCTCAAATTTCAAACAGTGCAAGCTTAGCAAATAACAACTCTAGGGGAAAATTATATCAGGAAAAACTAATTTCTTAATATTTGCTAGGGCAATCAAAACTTGGAAACACATCACTCAATGCTCCAGTTTTTAATAAAAATTATTTGTTAGTCACTTCACTCTGCAAAAATGGAAACTGGACATGCTAAAACAGAGACGTCCCTGGATCACATGCTGTCCTTCCATCCTCATACAACACAGTGACATGTCTGAGATTCTGTGAAAGAATTGTCATATTGATGATTTAACACTAGCCTATATCCGTCAGGGCTTTCAAAAAGATAACAATTGAGTGGTTGTCCTGGTCTAGACCAATTCTAAGAGTAATATAGGGAGACCACAAACGACTCACTGTTGGGGGGCAATTTGTGAAAACTGCTTTAAATGATTAATAGCTGGTGATTCACAACTTACTTATTATTATTACTTGCCAGAGCTTGAGAGCTTGTGAGGACTTAGTGAAGCGCTGATCCTGATCAGTTAAGGTTACTGTATACCTTTAAAGGTGTCTTGCGTCCAAGCAATGTACATGTAGCTAAACCCCTATATCAAATTAAAGCCCATAGAACTGGCTATTAAGCTATACCAAGAATTTTGAAAAAAAAAGAAAGAAATGAATTGTTGAATTTTCCACGACCTCTAATGTAAACGTTTGAATCAGTTTGCCCTTAAATTTGGACAGTAGCTACTTTGACATATAAACAACAAAAAGGGGTCTACAAATTTTTTGTTTCAAAATATTTTTTGTCCAGTCCGAGTGATTTTTGTACAATCACTTCACTTTTAAATCCTGTTTCAAAAATGTTCTATAACTTTTCACTGAAATTGAATCTGGCAAAATGCAGACACAATGTTTTAGTGCTTTGATCCAGAGACTGAGGAACAAATTAAATTAGTGAAAAACAAAATTTGCTTTGACTTGTAGCTTTCAAAAGGTGTTTCGGAAGCTCATACGCCTGTATTTAGTGGAAAATTAGACAATTCATGTTAGTTGAAAATTCTTGGTATAGTGTGATAGCCAGCTATATATTAAGCTTTAATTTGATATAGGGGTTTAGGTATCTACAGCTTAAACCGGATGTGCTACATTGCTTGGGTGCGAGACACCTCAGTCTACAATCATGCAAAGGTATACTGTAAACTTAAACTATAGTAGCATGCATGTAGTTTTACTCAGCTCAATTAGCTTTTTAGTTATTTTGAGTAAATATTACCTTCATTTGTATTAATATATTATGCTGTAATTTAAGTTTAACTTTTAATCTGGTTGTTGCAATTACTGACTTAGTTGAGTGACTTGTATTTGCTTATATAGGAAGCCATCAGGACTGTCCAACCTATCTTCCTGCTTTACCTGGTGTCATATTTCATGCCTGGTTCCAGCATTACAAAGCTAGAAGCTTACTTGTATGCCATGGGTGTGACCTTATCATCCATGTTGTCTGTTGTCCTTCATCAGCTGTACTTTTTTAATGGTCACAGAACTGGAATGCACTTAAGAATAGCAACCACTGGCTGTGTCTATAGAAAGGCAAGTGTCAGTTTTGTTTGTAGAGGGATACGTAGGACTTTCAACAAGATGGGTTTATTTGGAAATAATGTAACTACAGTACCAGACATTCCTTTTTCATTCTGTTGGCCTTTCCCTCCTATTTTGGAATGTCAAATGGATCACTGCATCAAGAGAACAAAACATGTTCACAGTTTTTCTTGATTCCAGGGTGAGATGAAATTTTAAAACTCCACTTGCCCTTTGAGCAAGCTGTAATTTCGTCTTACTAGCCCAAATCTCTGAGGAGCTAGCCCAAAATTATTTTATTAATAAGGATAATTAAATCAATTAAGGGAAAAACAACAACAACATGATATTAAGTGTAAATTCTGGGAGAAACGTATATTCAGAAAAAATCCGAGTCTCATCTGGGACTTGGGTTTCTCCCAGAATTTACACTTAACATCATGTTGTTGTTTCTCTGTTAGTATACTCACTTGGGAGGTTGGTTGGACGCATCTCGATATGCCTTAATGTGACAGTGTGATGCTGTTAGTGAGTTCATATGTGCTAGATGCCTTAATGTGACAGTGCGATGCTGTTAGTGAGTTCATATGAGTCAGTACGTGACTGTGTAGCCGCACGATGTGGTTCCAGTTGATACCCACAATTTGACCCTTGCTCACCATGGAGGCTCCAGTAGCTCAGTGGTTAGAGCATCCAACTTGATCACAAAGGGTCGTGGGTTCAAATCCCATCTGGGACTCAGATTTTTTTGTGAGTATACGTTTCTCTCAATTAATATGCAAAAATAATGTTAATTAATAATACAGAGCTTAGATGAACTAGTTCTCTTTGATTTCCCTTTGGAATTAAATCGTATACAATAAAACACTTAGAACACTCAATGAGTGGTTCCAGAAAATATCCATACCCCCACAGAGGTTTTTTTCCAGTTTGACCCCACCCCCCCTAGGATTTTCTGTTCCAGGGGGCTTCACAGTACTCCCCCCCTGGAATTTTCATGATTTTTCTACTTGGGTACCCCTACCATGTGCAAATTCCACATCGATCCATAAATAACAAGACTTGTAATAAGTCATTTATTTTAATCTCCTAGGTAGTGTTATAAAATTTAGCCGTAGCTATTCATGGTTTTATTTTAGACGAAGACACAAGGCTGCACATGTTTTGGTCACATGACGTATGCTATTTTATCGTACATTATTTACAGGGATATTTGCTAGGTCAGGATCAAAGCTGCTGGGTAATGAAAGAATAGGGCTCTGAGATTTAATTTTCCAAAAACTGACTGTGGAAAATTCTAGACGTAAATTCACGTCATGTTAAAAATGAGTTTGAACTACAGTGTAACAACTGACTTACAAGCGCTCCACTCCCAAATGGCATAGCAGCTGACTTTTTCTTCATTCAAAGAAGTTTTCATACGAGAATCTAAGAAAGTACTGAGAATTTAAGCTCTTTTAAACAACCCAGTCGAAGTTTTAATTTATACATAGTCAAAACAACATAAGTCATACGCTTTGTCTTTGTAGTTTGTAAATGATAGTAAATTCACTTTATGCCTTAATGTTTTTAATTTGTCACACATTTCAATCATGTACTATAAATTATCAAATGAAATCTTGGCTACGGCTCCAGTGCTCTTACATAATTTTGCTTCGAGACAATTAGACAATTGCTCTATGTATGATTTGTGATTGTTCGCTTGTAGGCTTTGAGACTTGGTCAAGGAGTATACAAATCTGTCACAACAGGTCACGTAGTCAACCTTATATCAGCAGATACACAGAGTTTTGATCGGGTAAGATTTTTTAAGATATTTTTTGCCTGTAATAAATTTTATTTTAGATAATTATTATCTCTTGGCAGCCATGATACAATACAATTCTCTTGTAATGTTATGTTTTTGGTGTGGAAATATTTGTGAACATTATTTGCGGTTTAATTTTTTTTGTGGTTTGAAAATTATTGAAGCCAGGTCCTCTATCTCCAAAGGGTGCAGGGAAGAATGATTTTGTACCTTTTTAGCATTTTCAAAGTGGGTACTTTTTGACAAAGTTTTGTCTATGTAGCGGCTAGTTACTCCGTTGGATCATGTGTACTAAAAGCATCAGCCGTCAAGTGTTGATCAGTACCCTTGGTTGACCCTCAATTGATGCTCGTTGAACACTCAATCAACATCTCGGTTGACAGTCAGTTGTGGTTACAGTCAGTTGTGGTTACTGGCTTTTAGCCAGTAATGGTAATGTCATCAGGTCAGTCAGTCCGTCTGTCTGTCTGGCTGGCTGACCGACCGACCGACCAACGAAACTCTAGGTTTCATAGTGCATTTGACTGCATGCAGTTACATCAGTGTATAATTGCATATCATCCAGATTATTATTTTCAGTGTTACATAAATTGTTACATGTGTGTATATGTTTTCAGAGTGTTACGTATTTGCATTTTGTGTGGATTACTCCTGTTCAAATGGTTGCCACTATGTACTTGCTGTGGATTCAGCTGGGTGTCTCCTGTTTTGTGCCTCTGGCACTTATGATTCTCATGATACTTTACCAGTCACGACTTGGAAGAGTTTTTGCTGTGCTAAGGTGAGACCTATATTGCTTTATAACTTTGTAACCCAACTTAAGAAGCTTATTAAGTTGTGCATACATATAGTTTGCTCTAAGAAACATTCTAGGTGGCCCTTTGGGCACCCAGCCTTGTAGGCTAGGGTGCACAGAAGTCAAGCTCGCTAGTCCAAACAAAGAAAAAAAAAATCAAAAATTAATTAATTGATTAAGCAATTGTAATTATCTAATACCATTATTAATAAATATGTGATTAAGCACTTACTGACTGACCCCAAGGGAAACAGTGAGTTTCGTTTCCTCAAGACCCTCAATGTTCCCTGAGGCAAAGCTGAGGGGAACATTGAGGTAGAGGGGAAACAAAACTCACTGTTTCCTGCAAGACCAGTCATTAAGTGTTTTGTTATACCTCCCAAATCAAAAGTAGAAAAAAACTGCAAAGAAATTGTTTGCTTTACGCTGGCTGGCTCGCAAATTTGCCGCGGTTTTAAGGAGCACGACCTGATCATGTGCAAGTAGAAAGTTCATGTTGTTGTTTCCCTAGGGAGTTAGTGAGTTTTGTTCGCCCAACAAACTTGTTGTCCCCTTTCCAAGAACTAACTACATGAAAAATAGTTTTAGTTACAGCGGCGCTACCCTTTGGAACAGCTTACCCTGTAACATTAGAGAGTCTGGTTCATTAAACAAATTTAAACGCCTTCTCTACCATAATTTTTAAACACGGCATTCATGGAAACCAGGATTTTTCTCAAGTGGCATATTAATGTAAGTTAATATAATGTTAGGATTTGGATTTTTGGTCATTATTATGTAATTTTTTCTACCTGATGTTTTTACCATGTATAAATAATGATTAAAGATTAAAGATTAAAGATTAAGTGAGTTTTGACCCCAACACATTACACGTTTTCCTCCAATTGGAAAATGTATTTGAGTTGGGAGGTACAACAAAACCAATTGACCCTCAAATAGAAATGTCTTGGATTGTTTCTAGGTCATTTATCCAAGGTTCACATGCAATATTCAGGTCTATGTCCAGGTTTCTTTGGCTCACAAGGGTGCTCTGATGACAAAAGCTGACTTGACTTTTCCAGCATTTTGATTAAGATTCATTGGTAGATTTTGCAGTTCAATTCTACTTTTGGTTTAAGTTTTTATTCAACAACAAGCAATGCTCAATTCGAGTTTGACATGTGGCGTGATTTCCCTGAACTAATCACAATATTCTTTGCTACGTATAGCAACGAATGTCGGCTGTTTCACCTACAGGTCTATTCGCCTACATTGAAGTTGTTTTACCTACATGATTGAAGTCGTTTTGCCTTCATTGAAGTCAATTCACCTGCACGATCTAAGTTGTTTCGCCTACACTTAAGTCAATGTTATTTTGGGAAGACAGATGAACACTGACTGTCAGACTTCTTTTGGTGAAAGGGAGGTCGATAGGAAAATCACGCAACAACAGTTTATTTTTGCGAATTGGTGATATTACATGTATGTAATCAGTGTTGCTCTATCACATCGTGCTTTCATTATGGAGTAACTGTTTGCAAAGGAAATTTTTGCAGAACTTTTTTTGCGGTAACTTTTTTTGCAAATTGTGGAAAAAACCTGCAAAAATCGCATTTTGATGTCATCTGCGATCTATTACTGAAGAGACGCAAGGCAACATGGAAACGATTTGTTAAAAAGAAACGTGATTTTAAACCAATCATTGTGCATATTTTCTTTGGGCTATTTTATAATAAAGGCATCCATTACTTAACACTAAAACAGAACTTTTAAAATATGTTCCACCTTTTTATTAGAGAGGATTGCTTCTCATTAAAACACTAAATTAAGACAAATTTTCAAGGTTGTATTATTTTAATGAGTATCTTACTGATAAACCCATAAGTGGAGATGGACATGCTACATGTATGTAACTTTAACATTCAAATAAATTACAGTGGCACATAAATAAGGCCAGGTAAAGTAAAATTTCCATATTATCGTACTGTTCTGGGAGCTTGGGCTTACATTCACTTGGTTGAACCAGTTCAAGACCTTTTGCGTAATCAATTTGGTAAACATACATTCAATAAAAGAATGCTCAGTTGAGTTTTTATTTCTGCACTGTAGACTTTCATAACTGCCTTAATACCAAGTGTGAATAATTCTCTCTTAGTTCAGGGTTTTCAAATTGAAAAAAACGTAGCAAGATGAAATCATAATGTAGGCAGGGCACTACTGGGTCGTGATAAGAGAGGCATTGTATTGAAGAGTGCTGGAGTGGGTTACCCCCTCCTGCATGAGGAGGGAGGGGGGTGGATAATCGCATTTATCATGTGGACCTGTAGGGAGCTGAATCAATTTGTGGTACAATATGTGATACATGTACATGTATGTTAAGCTTGCCAAAAATATTGCTCTTGCTTTGAAGTTTGAAAGCTACATACAACAGCCACACAGTTTAGATTTTCACCTGTTTATTTATTTCCTCCTAAAGATCAGCTCATGATTATGTGGTAAAACAGAACTGCATAGTAATAATTAAAGCTTGATGTGACAAAAAGCACCCAGCACAAACACTTGAAGTAGCCAGTTGTTAGTTACTGTAATCATTCTTTTGTGTAATGTGAGTTACGATGTGATGTTTCATTTAGTATAAACAAAAGGGACGTGCATGTTAACTGTTCTTGGTCAGGTTAAACTCTGTTTCACTGCAAGGAAACTTTCATTCTTGTCAAATTTTCTTTGTAATGTCAGGAGAAAAATGCAAGAAACCTTCTTGCCCATTTTCATCTTTGAAGAAGCTGAAGAGATGAAAATCTATGGAAGCAACTATGGGTCTTATTTTAACTAAGAAGAATGTTTGAAGGATCTCAATGAAACAGATCCCAACAAAGAAGACAAAGAACAAGCTTTTGCACGTGCTTGTTTACTTCAAGTAGTCACAAACCATTATTGTATTAAACTGACGTATGCTAGCATCTGCTAATGCATCATCAAATCTTGCAAAATCAAGGGGTTTTTAACACCTAATATTACCAATCTCAAAGTGTTTTTTCGTCTTTTTCTGGACAAAATAAAACTGCATCATTTATAGGGATGAACATGGGCAGGCGTGTTTTAGAATACTTCCTTCAAAAAATGACTTCAAGCTTTATTTAATTTCACTTCTATTTGAACGTTATGGCCTTGTTTGACCTGGGAAATGACCAATCAGATTGCTCCATTTATATTTGCTGATCCAATATTGTTTTAAATACTGGACCTGAGGCACTTTTATAGCCCAAACGATTCTGCATGATTATGTGTGAAGATTTTCGGGAGGTTTTTATGGCTTACATTTCTGAAAGAACTTACTTTTACATAGGACATTCGTTAATTTTGTTAATTTTCTTTTTCTTCTACTCTCTTTCCTTTCTGCTTTGTTTAACATCAGACACGAGTATATGCCTAGTTGGCTCTCAATCAGAAATGTGCGCTTGAAGTCTGCGCTGTTTCTCCAGTTGCTGATTGTGGCATATTTTGCTTAACATTCTAATTAAGTCATGTTATAAATCTCCTTTTTACCATTAAAAAATGTTCAGTATTGTACTGTCAAGAAATAGGTTCAAAATTCTCCTAGTACAGCTTTTACTCTTGGAGTATACAGTATATGTATGTCACTTACAAAAATTATGGTTCAATGAATCATCATGCTGTACATTTCAAGTTTTTGTTGCACATTGCTTGTTTAAGACTACATTGTGTGGTTTACTCACTACAGGCAGTACAATCATTTGGATCATATCAATTGTCACAGTTGTGGGTTGAAAAGCTTGTGGAGATGCCAAATCTTCTAGCAGCATAGAGTGTTACAGCCAGTAACAGTACCATTTTTGATTCCCTTGTGTTCAACCAGCCCAACTAAATAATACAAATAAAAGAACTGTAACTTAGTTTTAATTTAATGTTGTCTTTCTTGCCCAGACTTAAAACAGCAAGACTAACTGATGAAAGATGCAAGAATATGAATGAGATTATCTCAGGAATGAGAATTGTAAAGATCTCCACATGGGAATTGCCATTTAGCAAACTCATCAAGAAAGTAAGAAGGTGAGGGGGCATGCTCTTGTGTATTTTCTGTTCTCGGATTTAAGGATTTTGTTAGTGTAGTGCAATAAAGGAATGAAGAATAACTCAACTTCTTAGGACAGAAACATTAAATATCAGAACAGCCCTCAACTCGCTAGGGTAATTTTCATGGTTAGGAGACATGACTGTTGATTTGAATTGGTCTCATTTGATAGAAATTATAATAATAAGTTGAGTGTGAATATTTCCTTACCTATAAAGTACTGTGAACATGCACATCTCCCCCCACCAGAGGGGGTACTCTACAAAGTCCTATACAGTTAGGCTCTGCCTTGAGGTCCAACCCCATATCCTTTCATATACCATTTTGACAGACAAGGTACCCCTTTCACATATACTTTCATAACTGGCCCATATTATGAATAAATCGCCAAAAAAGGAATTCTTGTTATTTGCATGTAATGCCTAATAAATTAAATGATACAGCCATAAGGTGCATTTGTACTTGTCTTCTGTTCGAAATATTTTAAGTTAAGGTCCTTTGAAATAATTAATGACAGACTTCCCTTTCATATACCTCAACTTATGAAATCCCTACCCTTTTATATACCTGAAGCCTGGAAAAGCTAACCCTTTTGGGTGGAGCTCCCCTCTTATAAGTCATTATAGGGAGTACCCCTTGGCTCAGTACACATTCAGTTTTTTTTTTTTGGAACTCATTTCTGTATCAGTTGTAACAATCAAAACACCTCGAGTGTTCCACCTTTGTAAGCTTTGTGATCATTTGTAAATTAATGAATTGCTGTAGAATTTGTGTCATGCAACATACAAATTTCTCCAAATTCTCTTATTGTCTGATTCAAAAAATTTTTTTAACAAGTTCATTTTGTATATATTGTGTATCAGATCAGTTTGAGGCTTAGTTAAATGTGTTTGTTATCTGTATAATTGGCTTGTCAGCCATGATTTTTTTAATATTTATGATTTTATGGTGAGGACATATGACTTATTCATCAAGGATGAGTTCAAGAGAGCTGGATATTTGCCAAGTTCTTCTTTTGGATGTTTATAGACCTTGATTGCATCTTATGGTCCATAAATACATACAAGAAAACAAACAAAAAAACAAAAAAACAGAAAAGAAAAAGAAAGGAAGAAAGAAAGAAGAGGGCGGCAGTTTCCAGCTATGACTGAAAAAGCCTAGTCAATATAATAATGATCAATTATGTGGTTTAAAGAGTGCCATTTTCTCCTGGGAAGGAGTAGGTAATCCCAGCAAGCAGGCTGGATAGCCCTATTTTGCCCACTCAGGTAGCCAATCATAGCTCTGGATTTGGTTGATTTTGTCTAACTCTTAGATGTAGCCATATGATAAAGTTTGTTATTCAGGTAACAAAATAATAAGCCTGGGAACGCAGATGTATTTCTGGCTGTCGCTTGGCTCCACTGAAAATAGCGTCAGCGAACCCGAGCCAGGAAACGATTTCTCTGACATTATGACTTTTTTTCTCCTTGGCCAATCAGATTCCATGATAGAATGAAACTCGAGTGCTCCTCGCAGTGAATACGTCGCGCAGTAGTCCTGGGGCTACTTGAGCTAAACTGTAACTGGCTTAAAATTCCTACGTCACAGAAATCATTTCCTGGCTCGGGTTTGCAGATGTTATTGTCGGCGGAGACAAGTGACCACTGGAAATTCGTCGGCGTTCGCAGGCTACAAAATAATTAACCCATGGGCACCTGGAGCTTTTTGGCTAGAACACATTTTTTGGACATTTTCAGCCTGGATATGAGCCAAATCAGCTCCAATCTACTCAAAAAGGCATTTGGAACAAGACAGCATGCCTCTCTTTTCACTAGGATCACGTTTTATGACATTTTTACTCAGGTATTCTCAGAAATCAAAATTTTGAGAGAGTGACCTGTGTCTTGAGGGTTTTTGATTTTTTTTTATTTAGCCTTTCCCTCTTCTTTTTTTTTTATCTGTTACAAACTTTTTTTTACAGTACTTACTTACAATGTGTGATGCTTAAGCTACTAACAATACTATACTCTACTTACAAAACAGTGCTTGTCGAGGAAAAGGTTGTTATTCATTGTGGTAGATGCAATAATAAAGTGTATTATCGTTTGTCTCACGATGTAGTCACTTGAGATGTAGATCGCAACGTTTCGACTGCTTACTGCTAGTCTTCTTCAGGTGATAAGGTCGACTGATTGCACGGTATCATTTATATCACAAAGGTCGGCTGTGATTGGTGCATTTCGATCCTCCTATTGTTCCATTGTTCCGGCGAGTAGCTGTTCCCTCAGTGGTCCGCTGTTGTACCGTTCTCCTGTTGTTGTGTTTCTTGATTGTGGGTATCCATGCTTCAGGAATTTCAGTTCCACTATCCCTGTTGATGTTGTTAGGGTGAAGTCTTATGTGAATAGCTTCCTTGACCCTACGTGTGTACCAGTGAGGATCTCGATCAATAAACTTGACCTCATTCCAGATAGGATAGTGGCCGGTCTCGTGGGTGTGTTCAGAAACGGTGGAGGTCTGGGTACGGGCGAGTCGTATATCCCTGTCGTGTTCTTTGATCCTCTCCTGTATAGATCTCCCTGTTTCCCTGATGTAGACTTTGCCGCACTCACAGGGAATCCTGTAGACAACACAATCTTGTTTAGCCGGGTTGACGGTGTCCTTTGGTCGCACTAAGTGTGACCGAAATGTTGTGTCGGACGTAAAGACGGTGCGAATGCCTTGTTGTTCTAGGCAGCGGCGGAGAGACTCTGAAACTCCTTGGACATAAGGTAAAACGGCGGTGGATTTAAATTCCGCGACAGGCTCTCTTCTTGGGGTTGTTCATGCCTTTGTGATCTTCTGTACAAAAGAGGAGGGATATCCGTGAGAAACAAGTACAGATGACAGATGTTTCTTCTCTCCAGCGATTACTGATGGTTTGGTGATGAGACGTTTAGCCCGGTCGTACAGACACTTCACAATACCGCGCTTTACTGACTGAGGGTGGTGTGAATCATACGCTAGGTACTGATCAGTATGTGTTGGTTTCCTGTAGACACTGGTGGTAAGGCGGCCATCAGGTTCTCTGTAAACTGACGTGTCGAGAAAGGCGATCTTGTTGTTGTTCTCGATCTCCATGGTGAAACGGATTGATGGTTGTTGACTGTTCAGGTGTTGCAGGAAGACGTCAACTCTATCCCGATCCAGGATGGTGAAAGTATCATCTACGTAGCGTTTCCAGATCTTAGGCTTGTAAGGTGCAGACTCTATTGTTTGTTCTTCAAATATCTCCATGTAGAGATTAGCAATAACCGCGGATACAGGGCTCCCCATGGCTGTGCCGTCTCTTTGTTCGTAAATCGATCCATTGTACTGGAAGTACATAGATCTTAATACGAAATTCAAGAGGTCTGCGATTTGAACTGGTGTAAGTGTCGTGCGGTCAGCCAGGCCTGCGTCGTTCTCCATTTTTTGTAGCGCGGCTTCTACAGCGCCCTCGATCGGTATGTTGGTAAACAGTGACTCTACGTCGAAAGACACCATGATCTCGTGGTCCTGGATCTCTTCACTGGCGATGGTGGAGGCAAAGTCAGTTGAGTTCTTCACTGTGAAGTTCGAGTTACCTGCAAGAGGAGATAATACGTTAGCCAAGAAAGCTAAAATGGAGAACGACGATTGCTTGTTCTTCAAATATCTCCATGTAGAGATTAGCAATAACCGCGGATACAGGGCTCCCCATGGCTGTGCCGTCTTGTTGTTCGTAAATTGATCCATTGTACTGGAAGTACAGAGATCTTAATACGAAATTCAAGAGGTCTGCGATTTGAACTGGTGTAAGTGTCGTGCGGTCAGCCAGGCCTGCGTCGTTCTCCATTTTTTGTAGCGAGGCTTCTACAGCGCCCTCGATCGGTACGTTGGTAAACAGTGACTCTACGTCGAAAGACACCATGATCTCGTGGTCCTGGATCTCTTCACTGGCGATGGTGGAGGCAAGGTCAGTTGAGTTCTTCACTGTGAAGTTCGAGTTACCTGCAAGAGGAGATAATACATTAGCCAAGAAAGCTAAAATGGAGAACGACGCAGGCCTGGCTGACCGCACGACACTTACACCAGTTCAAATCGTGGACCTCTTGAATTTCGTATTAAGATCTACGTACTTCCAGTACAACGGATCGATTTACGAACAACAAGACGGCACAGCCATGGGGAGCCCTGTATCCGCAGTTATCGCTAATCTTTACATGGAGATATTTGAAGAACAAGCAATAGAGTCCGCACCTTACAAGCCTAGAAACAAGATCTGGAAACGCTACGTAGATGATACTTTCACCATCCTGGATCGGGATAGAGTTGACGTCTTCCTGCAACACCTGAACAGTCAACAACCATCAATCAGTTTCACCATGGAGATCGAGAACAACAACAAGATCGCCTTTCTCGACACGTCAGTTTACAGAGAACCTGATGGCCGCCTTACCACCAGTGTCTACAGGAAACCAACACATACTGATCAGTACCTAGCGTATGATTCACACCACCCTCAGTCAGTAAAGCGCGGTATTGTGAAGTGTCTGTACGACCAGCCACTATCCTATCTGGAATGAGGTCAAGTTTATTGATCGAGATCCTCACTGGTGCACACGTAGGGTCAAGGAAGCTATTCACATAAGACTTCACCCTAACAACATCAACAGGGATAGTGGAATTGAAATTCCTGAAGCATGGATACCCACGATCAAGAAACACAACAACAGGAGAACGGTACAACAGCGGACCACTGAGGGAACAGCTACTCGCCGGAACAATGGAACAATAGGAGGATCGAAATGCACCAATCACAGCCGACCTTTGTGATATAAATGATACCGTGCAATCAGTCGACCTTATCGCCTGAAGAAGACTAGCAGTAAGCAGTCGAAAGTCGCGATCTACATCTCAAGTGACTACATCATGAGACAAACGATAATACACTTTATTAAAACAGTGCTTACTTGCAATGTGAGATACGCTACTAACAATACTATACTACTCTACTTACAATACAACACTTACGATACTTACAATGTGAGGTACTTACTCTACTTATCTTTTTGCTGTAGTTGTTGACCTACTACTGGGTTTGCTTCCAGTTCAAGAATTTCTGAGAAAGCATCATTGAGACAGGAAATTCTTACCACAGAGTAGCTAAGTGTAGTGGAGGGAAATTTTGCTCTGACTTTTTCACTCAAATTTCTGAGCATTTTCGTGCATATTTCAGGGTCAATTGACCCAATCACTCCGATCTACTGTAGGTATCTTTGTAAAGGTCTTTTCCTCCTGCAGAACTTGAGTAGAAGTGATGCCAAGTTTGGTCAAAGGTGATGACATCAGAGGTGGAACAAAGGCCAACACTTGTCACAGCTGGTTATGGCAGGCACAGACGTCAATGGGTTAAAAAAGTATGGTTCTTTTGGCAGCAGCCCATGAACATTAAGTCTTCTATTTTTGAGTTATTTTTTTGTGAAAAAAAAAAAACTTGGGATTGGGACTACTATAAACAACTAATCAAATTGCCACTTGTAAAGGTGACTTGTGTGTGAAGATTTCATCCTGATTTTAAGATGGCCATCTTTGTTTTTCTACAAACAAAATCAGGTATTCATGTATTGGCCTTATTCTGACATTTCCGATGCTGCGTTTTTGTAGGCTTATGCATTTTGCATTCATAAGCCCAATAAGCTAGCAAAATCTTACGTGTCAGTTTGAGAATGTGATGTCACGTGAAAGAGCTTTTGGAGCATGAATAGTCTGAGAGGTAGACTCGGTACTAGTATTCTGAGCGATTGTTTTTGAGTAAAGGCAACCATTGCTACATTTGTAGTGCATAGTCATTGCTAGCTCTAGTCATATTGCTTTGTCAGCAAATTAAAGACTATTTGGTATGCAACAAAGGAGGTTGTGTAATCGATCCACCAATAGCTTTGACAGTGGCTTTTAACCAAAGCCTTGCCAAAAATTGTGAGAGTTTCACTTAAGAAGTGTTTTTCTTCTGCGAAGAATTATTTCAAATTTCCATTTTGTCTCATTTGTTTAGTGCAGAGTGCACTATTGGGATGGTTTGGGGGTTGACATTGCTAAAGTACTATGGCAATAAGGCAATATGACACTATGGAAATAAGGTGTAAACTTTAATGTTTGTTTAATTAATCAATTTCGATTAATAATTAGGCTTGCAGCAAGGGGGAGGGGGTTAGGATGGGGTAGGTACTTGTGAGCACTACGTAAAATAGATGATGCATGTACCTACCTTACTTCATTAATCACTTCAAAAAGATATATATTTGTTTCAGAGAGCTCCTTGCTCTCCTTGTGGTACTTTACTCTTTAGAACAAAACCAATATTTGCTCTAAACGCATGCCCAGTTTAATAAGCGTTAGTGCCAACTACATATATCAGGTGAAAGATACATTTCATACAAGATCACACACTAGCGTTGAGCGCTTTTCCTTGTGGTAGAACCGTAATAAGTCACACGCATGCGTTCTAGCATCATTAGCACGATACAAGGATGTTACTGTGACTGCGTGTCTTTTGGAATTACGCCTAACTTGGTTCAAGAAATATCATCTATTGTTTCCAAACTACACTAGTGCGTTTATTTCATCCTTTAATTGTCTCCATCAAAGAGACCAAAATGTTCATACCCGCAGCCGAAACTCTCCTGAGTAAGTGGCATTAAAACTTGTCAAATTGAACAAAAAACCCAGGAAACTGCTCAAATATTGCTGCAGACTCCATGGTATCTACTGAAAGCATAAATTTTATCAGTCTTTGAGGGGAAGAATTCACCAATGAAGTATATAATCTGGGTCAAGCAGCCTTGTTCACTTTCAATACCTCTCGTTGAAATGCTCCTTAGTTGTATTGATCAATATCAGTGTGTATTTTAAATTTAAGTGGTTTTATTTTTTAACACCAAAGGTGGAAACAGAACATGCTGTGCTGTGATGATTTGATAATTAGATTAGTTCCTGTTTATCAGTCAAAAGAAAATTTGTGTTTTAAATAAAGCAAATTGTTCCTCTTCCATTTCTTCATCCGACATTCAACTTTCTTCCATTTATCTTGAGCTGTGAAAAGAATACTAACACATCTGTTACTTTTGTAACTCGTTTTCTTCTTTGTTTTGTTGAAATAACGATTACTTATTAACGATTATGTACATTTTTTAAGTTTTTGCTATTCATGCTGTGATTGCTGTGATCAATGCAAGTTTCGTAATGTAACCTTTGGAATCATGTAATTAGAGACACCACATTTTTATCAGTTAAGTTACGCCATCTACGTTTTCGCTGTTATTTTATGCTATCGCTGCCATCGCTATCGTGCTAAGCTATCGTTTCTACAATTGCTACCCTTGCAGGAGCAAGATCAAAGTAAGTCTTTGCTACATATATTTTAGTTGTAATTGTGTCGTTATAGTTTAGGATTTATGTTCCATCGGTATCCTTGATTTATGTTTTGTATCGTAGCTAGTATTAGCTTGCATAAGCCTTTTGTATCCTTTTGCTTTTAGTTCGAACCACACAATCACAATCACAACAACTTCATATCACAAGATCATCTCTATTTTGTTATCCTGATTCCTATATTGTTGATTCATCGCTCCTTCCAATAATCGCTAACAATTGATTTTACTGTGACCTGGTTTCTTTGAATTACAATGTGCATTCGAGTGGTTCAAGCTCCTGTTAAGCCCTAATGTAGATGTGGCTTCGCTCCTGGAAAGTCACAACATCTTCTGTTTGTTTTCGAGAAAACAAGAGTTTTAGGTTACATACCTTTGCAAGGAAAACAAAAGTATCAAGTTACAAACGTTTTCGTGAAGAGCAAAATTGTCTCGTTCGCAACTTAAATGTATTATTTAATTTAAAGTGAGCAAAAATCAATGTAAAACACTACAGTAAAATTTGAGAGCTGTCTTGACAAATGGTAATTAATTTTAAGTTATTCGTGGACTGTGAATGAAAATACACACATCAAACATACACACTGCTCAGATTATGTCTCATCAAAATCCATAGCTGACTAGCAAGGTCAGTACAAACCAGGAGTGGGTTATATAGAAACTGTGTCATGAGTACTGCGTCAGAGCTATGCATTACACTCTGCACCATCTGAGATCGTCTCACTAGTTTTTATACAAAATTACTAATTACTTTTATTGCTTGAACATTTTTATTTTCCAAACCATCCCTTAGTAGCTCGGAGAAGAAGAAAAAAGAAGAAGGAGGAAAAAGAAGTGCCCACATCAGGATTTGAACCACCGACCCTTCCATCTGACTTCCGATTCCCTGACTGAATCCTCACTGCTGCGCCACCCTGTTATAGAGATTTAATTGTGAGGGAATACAGCTATTAATTCATCACAGCGCATCAGAAAGGCAAACGCTGTCTTTCGGTAAATGTTTAAGAAAAGCAAAACAAGAAAAAAATAAGTAAAAAAGAAAAGAAAAAGTTCTGTTCTCACTAGGAGTTGAACTCATAGCCTCTCACTCACAAGGCAGATATCTTCTCCACTGTGCCACACTAACAGCTATACTATTTGTGGAGAAAATATTGAATAAATCTGTTTGTATGGAAGCCTTGGGTAGTTAATGTCACGGTACGTCCAGCGTGACACATCACATACGGGCATGCACGCCCCATGCATCATGTAATCTCTTGTCAGGCCAAGCACATGGCGATTAAAATAAGACTTTAAGCAAATCTATATTCGTGTCTACATTCCATTCTACTGCAGTTAAAACGGCAGGCTCAAGTACGTTCCTAGCACGTTGTACTTTTATCTTTTTAGTAATTGCCTACTTGTACATGTAAGACTACAGTACTTCAACCCAATGAATAAAACTAGCCATAAGCCCACAAGTACGCATTGCGGACCTATTTTGTTTTACTCTGGGTAAGCCCAGGACTTTGTAGATGGGTTTCAAAAGAGTTCAGAATTTGATAAGCAGCCAAGGAATCATAGTCTTTGGCACACACTATTGACTAACATGTCATCATGGCTCAATGACTTGGTGATTTCTAAGACAGGAACGATTGTTTTTAGTGCAAAGTGCACTATTGGGATGGTGAGGGGGGCTTTTGTCCGTAATGGTATTCGCCAGGTTCCCATCGATATCATTAGCATTACGTGTAGTTCACGAAAAAAGAATTAAGTCTAAACCATTTATGTTTGGGCAAAATTTTTCAGTTTGTGAATGCAAGTCTCAATTAAGTAGCACTGTTCACTGTCTTCTCATAAACATTTCTTGGAATCAATATTAAAGTGGTTTTCTCTGTCAAAACCAAAGAAATTACAGACAGCTTGTTATGAATGAGAAAACTGCTGAGTTTTGAAATTTGTTTTTGTTGCAGGTAAATGTAACGATATTTTTATTTGTTGGTTTCAAATGTAACTTGACACTTGTTTTTCACACACCAGTTGTTGCAATTACAACTAGTGAATCAATGACTCTTGTTCACACAGACAGAATAAACAAACAAGAAGTCAATCTAGCAACACGTCCAGTAACTTTAACTTGATATAAATGGCTGGACATCTCTTTTTAAGTGTCTTTAGTGGCATTTTATTATCTAGCATTTACATGTATGGCAATTCTTGAAAACGGGAATTTTCACAGAGATTTTCTTAAAGGTTTGTGGGATGGAAACTCTTCAAAATGTAATATTCCTGAAGATGTCATGTTGGCAAGATTAACCACAAATTTATTAGACTAGACTTTAAGGCGACACAGTGGCTCTTTCATTGTGAAACAGATTCCTTGCACGGTTCAAAGAGGTACACCTATGTCTCTCATTAAGAGACAAAACTTTTACTATAACGGACTTTTTGTTACCAAAAAGGCCGTCAGTTGTTGGGAAGGGTAATGTGACAAGGAAACTTTCCATGGAGTCATGGAGTCTTATAAAATTATACAGTTTTTCAGGTGTCTGGTTGTTTCAAGTCTCATTACCTTCAATAATGTCTTCTTGTTTAACACAATGACTCCTGTGCTGTAACCGGCTGTGACGAGCGTTGGCCTTTGTTCCACTTCCTGATGTCATCACCTTTGACCAAAATCAGCATCATCTATACTCAAGTTCTGCAGGAGGAAAACATCTTTCCAATAATACCCAGATCAGAGTGATTGGCTCAATGGAGCCTGAGATATGCAAGGAAATGTTCAGAAATTTGAATGAAAAACTTGCAGCAAAATTTCCTGCACATAGCTACTCCATGGTAAAAATTGCCTGTCTCGATGATGCTTTCTCAGAAATTGTTGAACTGGAAGCAAGCCAAGTGGAAGGTCAATCACTGCAGCAAAAAGATAAGAAAAGGAGGGAAAAAAATTTAAAAAACCGAAAAGCCTAAAGACATCCTGGTAGGTCACTTTCTTGTCCAGAATCTCAAAATTTTGAGACGTGATGCTAGTGGAAAGACAGCCATTGTGCCATGCCACAAATAGCTTTTTGAGTAGATTGGAGCTTGGCTCATATCCAGGCTGAAAATCTCAAAAATGTCCAAAAATGTGTTTTTGGGAAAAAGTTCCAGGAGTCAATGGGTGAAATGGGTTTTGAAATTGATATTAATTTGGAGTGGTTTCGTGGAATATCAAAACCGAAAAAACTATGATCATTGTTGGCAATTGATTAAGACCATGCTATTGCGTGACAATGTTATAATTTAATAGGTTCTTGTTATAAAATGAGTCAGAAAAATGATCCAGAATAAACACCAATCTGCTGTTTACTGTTAGCTACTATTACAGACTGCACGATGTTTAGCTGTCTGGCTGGGAACAGTTCCATGTAGTTCTAGTAAACACAGCCACTGATCAACTTTTAAAATCAAACCTTGATAAAATTAGGCTTGATATCAGATCTCCCAAGGTGAAACAAATTCTATTTTTTTTTTCTTTCTGCGCTGTACATTGTAACCAAACAAACTTGTTGGATTAACCTTATCATAACTGTTAAGAGTCCACTGAGTGCTGCTACCTCTAGCCTAGGGGCTTTTAATTCACTAAAAAATAACTCTTGCACACCTTGCATGCCTATGTTTTTCTGTGCAGGCTTGAAATTTCAAAGGTTAGGAAGACACAGTTTCTACGAGCAGTTAACATGGCTATGGAATTTGCTTCACAAAATATCATCAGCTGTATAACCTTTACCACGTATGTAGTGTTGGGTAACTCACTTACTGCTGCTAAAGTCTTCAGCTCCATTGCCTTTTTGAATGCTCTTCAGAGATCAGTGACCAGACATTTTCCTCCAGCAATTCAGAAATTGAATGAAGCCACAATAACAGTAAAGAGAATTCAGGTGAGAGAGGATCAGGCATTGGTATAATCATGCTTGTTGATTACTTTTGATTCACATTCATTATTAAATGACAAGAATTTTTTTCCCTGGTGTTTTGTATCAATGAAGTTATAAAAACACTGGTGGAAGTTTGGGAGATTGAGAAATGCTGTGGGAGTTTGAGCCACTGCTAATAGACCATATTCGTATTCTCGGTATTGGACTGGAACTAGCTTGCAATGGAGGCTTGTGCGTGGGAGTATCTTTAAAAAGAGATAATGTCATTAGCGTTTGAAAAGACTCCCCGCATTAGCCTCACTTGCAAGCTAGTTCCAGTCCAATACCAGGACTATGAATAATGGCCTATTATCTTTGGTTGCAATTTGTCCTTGGCTCAAATATCATGTTACAGCAGCACATTTCACTTGCCACTCAGAGGGCCTTCTCAACCTTTACAAAGGGAAAGATCCTATTTGTCAAAACTCTTGTTAAATTACTTTTCCTGCTTTGCTGAAGGGTGAGGTTGACCTTCCAGGGATAACATTCACTTAATCTCAAACTTCAAAGATGAGCATACATGCACACAATGTAAACGTACTTCATATCCCTGGGAATCTTGCATTTAACTGATCATGACCTATTTTAATTAAGCTTGTACATGTACAGCATTTTCATGACGAGTTGAGTTTAGGAAGCACTTAAAATGTATTACACAAAGTCATGCAATAGTGCATGCATTTGAATTGTTTAGCTTGCACACCTACAATTATAAGTATTAAGTTTTGATGACAAACAGTTTTACATGAAAGTATTACTTGATATAGCTTTCTAAATTATTGTGTTAAATGCAGCAGAGTTTTGATCTAAATCTACTTAGTAGAATTCTACTAGTATACTAATGCAAATGCTGTAATCTGATTGGCTGAGCCATTGCACACTATCAGCCATTAGAGTGCAGTGGCTTGGTGTGGTCGACAAAATTGCAATGTTTCCTAATGTTTCTCCGAAGTTTTGAAAGAACATTTAGAAACAAATGGATAATCAAATTCCTGAGAAGACTAAAAGGTGGGCATTTACGGTTTCTTGAATTAAAACCTGGAAATTGTTGAAAGAAACTGATAAGTGTCCGTACACAACTGCAAATGTCAAATTGACAATTCAGTCCGTGCAAATTCACTAAAGCGTGAAGTTTAATACTAAGACTAGAAATAATTGGAATTGTTATTTGAAGGGCATTTCAGTTAGAATTCTACTAAAATGATTAGATTATGAGCTTGAGATTTCTATGAGGCGATAGTTGATTCGGCCTTCGGCCTGATCAATTATCACCTCATAGAAATCTCGAGCTCATAACCTAATTGTTAATTGGTAGCCTCAGTGCCCACTAGTTGTATTAACCGATCTGTTGAATTTAAGGGGTTTACTACATGTAGTACTTGGACAAAAACCTGCACTGATTAACTATTAAATGTTGGTTGTTGGATCTAGGCATTTATGGAGTTGGAGGAGTTAAACTTTGAAAAGATATGTCAAAAGTCAAATAAATCAGGAAACCCTGGTGTGGTTGTCAAAGGTGTTACTAGCACATGGCATCAGGTTTGTAGCTTTGATGATAACAGTTGACCTGGTCCCAGAGAAACCAAAATTCGTGTGAAGTTTGCAGTTAGAAAATAAGATGGTATCTACATTAATCTGGAGACATGTCAGATTGCTGTAGTTTGTTCAGTCAAACATTTCATGGCTTCCTATTTCATTATCTTACCATTACAGATGTAACATTGTATGTACATCATAAATTCCCAGTTTCTTTCTTGCTGTACATTGCAACCAAAAACACTTGTCAAATTAACCAAATCATTACTGTAAACAGTTCCATGAATGCTTCTATCTCCGAGACTTTTAGTTCACAAAAAAAAACTCTTGCACACCTTGCGTGCCTATGTTTTATGACAAAAAGTCCTCCTGCCAGCTGAAGCTCAAGTGTGATCTGATCTAGACAGCACAAATGTCCTGAGTGCTACACATACCCTGTAAGCAATATTAGTTTGCTTTGAAATAGGTCCAAAAGATAAGTCAGATAGTAACTTTTCAACCATTCCTTGATGCAGCATTTATCACTTGTTGAATGATTAAAGCACACCTTGTATAATTTGAATTAAGCAATCAGCATTCAGCTAAGAGAAAATGACTTACAGTACTGTAACACTGATTGTGGCAAAATGTATTTTCTATGACAGGGTTGTCAAAAAGATTTCAAGAAGGTGACTTTTGTAGTATCGTATGTTAGGACTGGGCTCTAGGCCCATTGCATGCTGGGCCAACGCAGGCCCGGTTACCGTTGTCGTTGTAGTTTCATAGCTAGTATGGCAGCCATAGTCTATTAAATTGGTGACAAGGAACAACCAACAATGCCAGATGAAGCCGACACTAGTCAGAAAGGAAAGTCAGCAGTTCTTGCCAGCGTACAAGCAAGCGTGGGCGCCTTCAGTTTGAGTTGTGAACCAGGGCAACGTGAGAAGTTATGGAAAGACTGCTTCAAACGTGCCACTCGATGGATGGCAGTCAATGATACCGACAAGCTAGACTTACTGTTATTAATAGGAGGAGAAGAGCTCCAGAAGCTACTCCAAACACTGCCCGAACAGCCCACAGATTACAAATCGCACATCGAACTGCTGGACCAACACTTCAAGGTGAACTGCAACAACACTTTGGAGTTGTACAAGTGGTTCAACACGGAATGGTCACCTGACATGTACTTCGCTGACTTCGAGACAGAATTCAGAGAGCAAGCACTTCGTTGGGATTTCCCCATCACACTGGACAACGCAATCATCATGATGATTGTGGTGAAAACCAGCAACGTCGAGCTTGGAATGAAATCATTCGGAAAAATGGAGACTTGAAATCGGTAAGAGAAACAGTTAAGGCTTTTGAGATAGCAAGTGAAGGCAGTCAAATGATGAAAAGCGCAGAGGAAGAAAAAAGCCAAGATAAGGGCAATCCAGAGTTAAAATGAGTTTACACACCAGGACGGTTCAGCATGAGAAATAAAGGGCCAAGCCGTACCGCTGACCATTCGCAGGCACAGGCCAGACTGCCTTGCTCCAAGTGCGGGAATGAGGCACGTGCCAACAAGGATACATGCCCAGCTACTGGAAGGAGATGCCTCAAGTGTGGGCATCCGAATTACTTTGCCCGCATGTGCAAGGGTGCAGCCAATGACAGGAAAGACAAGCGAGCCAACGCAGTGGAGTGTGAGCAGCAGACCAACACACACCATGGGTCTCAAGAATAGGAGTTTTTAGAAGATGTGTACTTGTACCAGCTGCAGGAAGGAAAATCACAGAATCCGACTGTTGCCATTCACGTCAATGGCATTCCCATCAGTTTACACTTGGATACGCAGGCTGACGTCACAGTAGTTACTGAAAAGCACTATGGAAAGCTTCGGGCCAACTGTCCCCTACAGCAAACCAGCATAGCGATCAGGAGCTACTCTGGAGAAGGGAAAGGCCCGGTGCTACCCGTGTTGGAAAATTCACTGCAACACTTGCTTGAAGAAAAAAGGAGATAGCAGAGCTGGTGTGTGTAGTTAAAGGTCAAGGTGACACAGCACTGCTAGGCCGTGGGGCTGCCGAATGTATGGGTCTCGTGGAGTACCACCTGAACCTGACCATGAGCACACCACTGCTAATCATGGGGGAGACACAGCAAGTGACTGTTGACCTAGTCAAAGAGTACAAGGTGAAATTGCACGTGGACCCAGACGCAAAAGGCCCCGTGCAGAAACAGAGAAGAATATCCCTACTACTCAAAGACAAATTTGATGAGATTCTGGACAAGTGGGAGCAAATGGACATCATAGAAGATGTTGGAGACGAACCAACAGAATGGTGCAGCAATGTGGTCCTCACTCCGAAGAAAGACAGAGAAAACATCAGGGCTAGCTTGGACATGACAGATGCCAACAAGTACCAGAGAACCAGACGTGCCATCCCCACCTTAAGAGAGCTGGAGACAAGACTTAACGGGGCCAAGTATTTCTCTCACTTAAACATGAACGATGGATACATGCAGCTGGAGCTGGCTGAGGAAAGCAGGAAGCTTACCACATTTTACACGCATAGAGGGCTGAAATGCTTTAAAAGGTTGCATTTCGGGGTCAACAGCGCGGCAGAGATCTTTAACGAGGAGGTTCACAAGATCCTATTACAAGAGCCAAATGCTGTCAGCATCTATGATGACATACTAGTCTTTGGCACAACGCCCGAGGAGCATGACGAAGCACTCAGACACATATTCAAGCTGTGGCGTGAGCACAGGCTCACACTTAGCTTGAAGAAGAGCAGGCTCAACCTCCGAGTTGTGAAGTTCTTTGGAAAGGTGTTCTCAAGCAAAGGAATATCACCAGACCCAGATAAAGTAGCAGCCCTGAAGGCAGCAGGTCCCCCACAGTCAGCAGCAGAGGTACGCTCATTTCTATTCTTTGCTGGAGCAAACGCAGACTTCATGGAGGGATTTGCACAGGCCACCGCACTGCTGAGAGAGCTACTCAATGTGAATGCTAAGTTCCAGTGGACACCAGAGTGCCAAAGGTCATTTGAACAGGTCCAGGAAATGCTGACGGACGACACAGTGATGGCATACTTTGATCCACGACGGAAGACAAGGCTGAAGACCGATGCAGGACCAGGTGGAATGGCAGCCACCATAAAGCAGTATGACCCTGAGGCCAAGCGATGGCGACCTGTCACTTATCAATCAAGAGCATTCACTGACACTGAGAGCAGATACTCACAGCTAGAGAAGGAAGCCAAAGCTGTGGAGTGGGGTATCTTTGCCAATCAGATATACCTTTATGGCATGGGAGACACATTTGAGGTTGACACTAACCACAAACCACTGGTATCGCTGCTTTCAGGCTACAGGACAACTGCACCACTCTGTTTAGAGAGGATACGCGTCCGCTTACAAGGCTTCAACTATTGCCTCAATTACGTACCCAGAAAGAAGGACGGAGCAGAGAACAATAAAGCAGACTACCATTCACGGCATCCAGAGCCACTGGCTATGCAAAAGAGCCAGGCCAGTAAAACCCAAGCTGAATTTGAGCTAAGAGAGACGGTGGAAGAGTTCGAGAAGGATATCGTGGCTATTGTGAAATCTTCAGTGCCTGAAGCAGTCACCTGGACTGAAGTTCCAGTGGACTTGAAGGAAGCCATAGCTAGAGGATACATCACGGCACAAGAGAAGAGAGCGCTCGGGCCGCAGTACAACTCCATTTTCACTGAGTTGGCTGTTGTAGGAGGGCTGGTAGTCCGAGGTCCAAGAATTGTAGTTCCCAGGACTCTCCGGAATAAGGTAGTCAAGCTTGCGCATGAAGGCCACCAAGGTATCACCAAGACCAAGGAGTACCTGCGTACCAGAGTGTGGTTTCCAGGGCTAGACAAAATGGTGGAGGCGCACATCCAGCACTTCCACCCCTGCCCAGCGGTGAACGTGTCACCGGAGCGAGAGCCCTTACGTATGACACCCATGCCCAGTGAGCCTTGGAAAGATGTTGCTGTAGACTTCTGGGGCCCCATCCATACCGGAGAGTATCTGCTGGTTACGGTGTGCAAGCAGTCCAGATGGGCGGAAGTAGAATTTGTCACCTCCACCAACGCCAGGGTGGTGATACCAAAGATGGATAAAACCTTTGCCTCGTTAGGCATACCAATCTCGATAAGCAGTGACAAGGAACCTCTGTTCAATAGCCAGGACTTCAGTGACTTCAACAAGTACTTGGACTTTCGTCATGAGCGAAAGACGCCACTGAATCCGCAAGCCAATGCACAGGCTGAGCAGTTCATGAGAGTACTGAAGAAGCTGCACCAAATAAGCAAGTTGACGGGATCGAATTTCAAGCAGGAGGTATACCAATTCCTTCATGCCTACAGAGCGACTCCTCATTGCACCACTAAAATTGCTCCGGCAGATCTGATGTATCCCGGTCGCAAGTTCCGCACCAGGCTTCCCATCAGAGTAATTCCTCGTGAGCATAACTTTGAAGAACTGTTCCAGAGGGATCTTGAGGAGAAAATGCAAATGAAAGGGTACACAGACAACAAAAGGTATGTCAAACCTTCTGACGTACAGGTGGGAGACTCTGTACTAGTCCGAAAGGAGGCAATCAACAAGGCCACACCTGCCTATGAGGCAGAACCATTGCGGGTGCAGTGCAGGAAAGGCACCAGGGTGGTAGCCAAAAGGCCAGATGGCAGCTCCATCACAAAGACCACGGCTCACTTTAAGAAAGTTCCCTTCAGATCGATCGAGGAAGCCCACAGGTGGTCCAGTGCAGAATGGCTGGCAGAGCCTGTCAATGAGTCACCACCAAGCACCAGAGAAGATGGGCCCCCTGGTTTGGAGCAGACTGATGGAAGCATGATTGGGACAGGGGCCAATGAGTCCATTCCCGCCAATGCTGCCTTACCTGCCGGGTTGACATCACCACTTGCCCGGGATCAGGGACCAAGGAGAAGTGAGAGGCACCAAAAAGACACTGATACGTGTATAAAGGAAAAGTACCCAGACTCTCAGCTATAATGCTGAAGTTAGACAACTGTTCCCGGTCTAGAATGGCCTTTAGACACTGACTTCTTTCGTGATAAGTTGTTGTTTAATTTTTTATTAGTAGTAGATTGGATTATTGTAATAGCCTTCTGTATGGAATCCCGAAATATCAGACTATGAAATTGCAACGTGTTATGAATGCGAGTGCAAGACTTATATATCGTGCGCACAAGTTCTGTCATATAACACCCCTACTCGCAGAATTACATTGGTTACCAGTGCGTGCCAGGATACATTATAAGATACTCTTGATAACTTTTAAAATTTTGCATGGCCTATCACCTAAGTACCTTTCAGATTTAATTAGTATTCAACAGCCTTCATCCTACCATTTGAGGTGTAACGACAATGGTCGTTTGTTGGAAAGACCAAGTGTGAAAGCCAGGAAAACATTGGGAGACAGAGCTTTCCAGGTAGCTGCTCCTTTCTTATGGAATAAGCTGCCAAGGTCCGCGCGCGAAGCAACGAACTTAGAATCTTTTAAGACTTTAATGAAGACATTTTTATTTAAGGAATCATTTCAGTTATCTTAGCATATCTATATCTTTATTTGTAATTATCTTTTACCCATTTATTGTAAATATATTATGATTTTGATAGAAAGATTTGTAAAATTTTAGTTATTAATTACTGTTGTGATGCGCTTTTGAATATTTTATAGAAAAGGCGCAATACAAATAATAAATGTTATTATTGTTATTGTTTTTGGGTGTCACCCCATAGAACTATCTGTAAGCAAGGGGGGAATGTAGTATCGTATGTTACTTACTTTGCTTTACTTTACTTTACTTTACTTTACTTTACTTTACTTTACTTTACTTTACTTTACTTTACTTTACTTTACTTTACTTTACTTTACTTTACTTTACTTTACTTTACTTTACTTTACTTTACTTTACTTTAATCATTTTCTCAACAGAAATACATACATATTCATATATAAAGCTGAGGGGGAAAGCCAAAAACAGGAACAAGTTCCCTTTCAAATGGCCACCCAAACCACAGAAAAAGAAAAAAAAATTAAATATAAATATAACAGTAATAACAATAAAACCGGTTAGGACTGGGCTTTAGGCCCATTGCATGCTGGGCCAACGCAGGCCCGGTTACCGTTGTCGTTGTAGGTTCGTAGCTAGTGTGGCAGCCATAGTCTATTAAAACTTTATTTTTGGAGAAGGTGGATGATTATTTCCGTCTAACGAACTGGACAAATAGCTTTGTTAACAGAGTAGCTGGCTAAGAACATAAAGTTCATGAGATCCAGGATTTTTCAAGAGGAGGGGGGAGGGGAGGGGAGTGGTTGGTATTGCAGAATCAATGGGGCATGTTCCCAAAATGAATGGCTAGCTACCCAATCCACCCCCCCCCCCTTCCAATACATGTAAATCTGCCCCTGCACCTGCATCTGGCAACTCAATTGCCAGTTGCATTTATATCATCTTACCTCTTTGGTCTATTCGTAGTTTTAGATTACCTGTACATGTAGTAATATATTATATGCAATGGGTAATTAATTAACCTATTAATAATTTTTTTTTAGGAAAGCAATGACAAAGCTACTTTGCAAGATGTTAGCTTTGAAGTGGGAAAGGTATTGTAAATGGATGATTCTAGATTGAATCCAGTTCCAAAGGTGAATATTTTCACCAAAAACACTCAGGACTAATTATGTTAATGACGATTAGACCAGGGTTTAGAAAGTCGTGGTCTAAACTGTGTCTTAGGCTACAAATTAAATTGTTCAAATGCCTATAATAATAATGTTATTCTAACAATTGTTCTCGTCTAGACAGTGTTCTAATGTCAATGAACAAACAGTAGTAGCTTAAAGCAGGTTACAGGCAGGTTTAGACCTCCTTTAGTCATTGTGTTTTGAGTCATGAATGGGATAGCACACTACAGGCAATATGCGAGAACTAGTCATCAACATGGAAGACAAATTTGACATTTCAAGGACTGGTCAAGCCCACTGGAAGAATTTGGTATCAAAGATTTCAGGAAGCCATTCCGTTTTAGGGAGGATTCAGTAATTAACTTAACTGATATGTTGAAAGAAAGCCTACAGCATCAAACGTGGCGAGGACGCCCTCTTCTGCTTAGACAGAATGGCCGTCAAAGTTGTTTCTAACAGGTTTGACAGATGCAGGAATGACATCTGCTACCATCTTTGTTGATCTGTGTTGGGTGTGCTAAAGCTTTTCTCCCACCTGGCTTCTTTTATTCTGTGGTTTAGTGGTGACATTCTTTCTTACAGTTTGAATTTCCATTCGCTTCCAGCGTCCTTGTGATGTTTTGAAATTTCTTTCCAAGCCTTGCCTTTTTTCTTCAGGATATTATTATCTTACCCCTTGTTCCCAGTTTTGCGAAATTGTTGGCCAAGTTCAGCAAGAAGAAGTTTTTCTTTCTCGCCAAAAGTTGTGTGCACATGATGCACAGTATAGATGCATTTGAAAACTTATTCATATACAATCTCGCTCATGAACCTAAAAAAGAAAACCATGATAGACTCTGTTTGTTTTGGCTAGTATGGAGATGTAACCAAGTTAGTCCTTTTCTAAAACCGTACGCTTTGTTTAAATGTTCGGGCCTTACAGTCAGACTTCCAATTGTATTTCGTCTCTTTGTATTAGGGAGACCTGTGTATGGTTGTTGGACCAGTTGGCTCTGGAAAGGTATTTTATTGCAGTGTACTGCGTACCAAATTAAAATATATTTTAGTGCCTTCTTCCATCTTTGACAGCCTGTTGATGAAATCCGTACCACTCTGATATACCATACTTGTAAATGTAAAAATGATAAGATACCTGCACTGCCAAAAGTATTTTGAGTGCTAAATTGATATTGTATTCATTTGGTGGTATTATCAGGCTGCCCTAACACTTCACCCAACAGGAGAAAAATGTTAGGTGCATTATTGCACCATTTTTTGATAACACGAGTTGGACAAATGCTTTTAAACACATCCTGAACTTCAAATCTCGAAAAGTGGTTGATTTTCGGAATCTGTTTACTGATTTGTAGGTCTCCCCCCTTTTCTTTCAAGTAGCCAAGTGACACAATTATTTTGTTTGCTCGTGTGGCCGATGTATTCGTGCTTGATCATTCTGTAAATATGATGACGTTTTTTTGCAGTCTTCGTTGTTGATGACGATGATGGGTGAATTGCGGATTATTGAAGGAAACTTGTTTATCAAAGGAAGTATTGGTTATGTTCCACAACAAGCCTGGGTTTTCTCTGGATCTGTGAAACAAAACATTGTATTTGGACAGGCATTTGAGGAAGACAGATATGACAAGGTTATGAGCGCTTGTTGCTTAGAACAGGTAGGAATTTGTTTCTCTTTTTATCAATACTTAAATTTAACTTTTTTATCTTTCCAGGTGTTTAAGTATCCCCTGATGTTGCGAATTCATTTTGGAAGAAAGTCAAGATCAGTTTGAAAACTTTTTTTTTTTTTAAATTTTATTTGGTTTTTGCCATTTAAAAGACATAATTACAATACAGTACAAAAAATAAAATAACAATACAAGTGAAAGAAACGAAAATCAAAATACTACAAAAACTAAGAGGAAAAAAATTAGTAAGCTACATTCGAAACATTCATTTACTGCACTGCGTTAAAGTAAAAAAGTAGGTGCTTAGGGTCAAGATTACAACATTCAAGATACAAAACGTGATTTTTGGTGTCGTTGTTGTTGTGTATCGGTGTGACTACTATGAATGAAATACAAATTAAAAACGGCTCAAACAACAAAGAAAAAGTTACATGTACATAAATATGCAAGGCATCAAGACAGCCAAGACAGAAAGCTATCCCACGTTTTATAATGATTTAGTGATATTCCCTTCTCTTTTGCAATATATAATTCTAATTTATAGGTTGCTTTTAACTTAGCTTTGAAGACTAAAAGTGATGGGATAACTTTTAAAAGCTTGCACTTATAAATAAAATATTTAGCAAGCAAAAGAATATGATTCACTAAGAGAAAATCTTTCTCAAGGTCAAATTTCCCAAAAAGAATATCTAACAGTGATGCATTAAGTACAATATTGGCATCCACTGCAATCCAAGATAACAGTTCTTTCCAAAAGAAACTCGATGACTCACAAAAATACAATAAATGCTCTAGGGATTCCTCCTCTGCATTGCAAAAGGCACATAAAGGGGATTCTACCGTTTTGAACTGGTGAAGTTTTTTATTAGTGAAAATAATCAGGTTTAAAATTTTATATTGGAATTCTCTTAGTTTGGTGTCTAACGTAGTTTCAAAAGCCAAAGAATACAACGTTTTCCAGTCAATGGTAAGATCAGGGTATTTACTTAAAATTTTAGCTTTCGCAGTGGCAGGAGTTTGCTTCAAAGAGCGAAATTCGTTGTAGACCAACTTAGATGTAACATTAGCGAGGTCGATCGTTTTACCCGCAATTATGAATTCAAAACAAGTTTGATCCATAGGAGGGGAGCACAATATGGGTTTGTTTTAATTGTAGAACGCCATTCCTTTAGGATAGCATCAAAAACACCCATTAGGGCAAAGGAGTAACAAGGGGAAAAAGAGGAATTCAGAATTTTGTCACTTTTGAGAAAAACACCCTCCTTAGAAACCAGGTCACCAACCTTAAGAATTCCTAAATTATAGAAAACCGACTGAAAGATGGATTTACCCTCACTTAAAATATACTTGTTGTTCCAGATAATTTGATTCATTAACCATTCATAAGATGACGAGTCGTAATTTGTTATAGAAGACCAGGCTGGTAAACACTCTCTGTAGAAGATAGGAACAGTAATGGATAATGTCCGATTATCAAAATTGCATTTAAACAAAAATTTTCCACCCACTTTCTTCAGATAAAAATCCAAAACATACTTCCAGGGACTTGCATAATGTTCAACGTATTTCTTTACACACATGACTCTTTGAGCAGAGATCATAGATTAAAGATCCAGCATTTTTAAACCGCCATCTTCAATATCATTTATTAAAGTTGAACGTTTGACCTTGTCCCTGCCCTTCCAGATAAAGGAATAAAGTTCTTTATTAACTTCTTTAATGAGTTCACTGGACACTGGAATTAAAGATGCCTTGGACATAATTTTGGGTATGGCGAATGATTTCACTATTTGAATTCTACCAATAAGCGTCAGGCACCTCCACTTCCACATATTCAACACCTTTTTGATGGATTTCAGGACAGAATCGAAGTTGGCTTTCTTTCTCCTTACATTTTTATAATCAAAATGCACACCAAGAATTTTAATCGAAGTTTTAAATTCATGAGGGAACGTCTCAAACTCTGAATTCCTTGTGCCTAAAATAAAAAATTCAGTCTTCTCCTCATTTACTTTGAGACCAGAACATTCCGAGAATTTACTAAGGCACTCTCGTAAACAATCATATGAGGATCTGTTACGGAGAAAACAGGTCAAATCATCTGCAAAAAATGACACTTTAACCTCGGAATTGCCAATTTGAATACCCTGAATCTTGTCATTTTTTTTAATACTGCATGCCAGAATTCCTAATCCTAATATGAAAAGAAGAGGTGAGAGTGGGTCTCCTTGCCGCACACCTCGACCAACTGTAAAATAATCTGATGTAAAACCATTGTTGATAATACAACTTGATATATTTGAATACAAAGTACGGATCCATTGAATAAAAGATGGCCCAAAGTTGAAGGCATTGAGAACTTTTAAAAGATAAGTATGATCCAAAGAGTCAAACGCTTTTTCAAAGTCAATAGCAACAAGAATACCTGACATTTTCGTATGTTTGGTGTATTCCAAAATATCGTCAATAGTTCTTACAGCGTCGAAAATTGACCTTCCCTCTACGTACGCATTTTGACTGCATTGAATTAACTCGGGTAAGATTGGCTCCAATCGTTTGACTAAAGTTTTAGAAGCTATTTTGGCGTCCACATTGATTAGGGAAATTGGGCGCCAATTTTTTATCAACCTTTTGTCCTTTGCTTTCTTTTCCAACAAAGTAATTACAGCTTGTTTTTGAGAATTGGAGAGCTCGCCATGATCATGTGCATAATAGGCCCTTTGCAGCTGGGGTCACGTGACCAAATTTTTCTTAAAAATTTTTTGTATTATGGGCTATAACTAAACGAATGCCAGAAATGGAAAGAGCGCATCGAAAATACCTAAATGGCCAAGTTTGAGGCCCCAGGCAAAAACGAGTAAGTTTATACCATAGTTTGAATTTTCGGAAAATTTAGAGGATTCGTATGGAAAATGTTGCTGGAGAGCAAGGTCTTGCTCTCCAGCAACATTTTTCCATACAAATCTTCTTATTCTTTCAAAAATTCAGACCATCATAAAATCTCATTCTCTGATGATGGGGGCCTCAAACTTGGCCATTTTGATATTTTCGACATGCTTTTTCCATTTCTGGCATTCGTTAAGTTATAGCCCATAATTTTATGAAAAGTAGGTCACGTGACGGCTTAGCTGCAAAGGGCCTATTAAAGCAATCAATCAAATGCTTGCCTACTATTGGCCAAAACACTAAATAAAATTCTACCGTGAGCCCGTCATTCCCTGGAGTTTTGTTCTTTAGGAATGTCTTTAAAGTGTTAAAACATTCTCCTTCCGTTAATTTTTCATCGCATCCTTCTCTTTGGTCCGAGGTCAATTTCGGAAGATGTAAATCCCTCATAAATAAATCTGTCAAAGTTTCACTTTTCTCATTTATACTTTTTTTATAAAAGTCAGAATAGAAGGAACGAAGTTCTTTCATAATCACTCGAGGTTTTGATGTTGAGGATTCATCTTCCTTAAATATCTTCCGAATTGAACTTTTCTTACCTCTGGAATTTTCTAAATTTAAAAAATATTTGTTGCTTTTTTCTCCTTGCTCGTACCAGGTGACTCGGGTTCGTATTATTGCCCCTTGGGTGATGTAATCATTCTGGAGCTCAAACTCTGTCTTCAAAACCTCAAACATGTTCATATTTTCTGGCGAAGGATCTTGATCACACATTTTTTGACAGTCATTGAGCTTAGATTCTAATGCTACCAATTTTGACCGTCACTCTTTGGCTTTCAGTTTACTGTAAGAAATACTTTCTTGGCGAATTCTATACTTCATCAGATCCCAGAAAAGCCTTGGATCTGTAACTTCTTTGAATTCATCGTTCGGCCATAATGGGTATTTCATATTAATTAAAGACACATATTCCTTATCATCTATCAAGCTTGAATTAAGCTTCCAAAACGAGGGACCACAGGATCTAATCTCAATTCCATTTATAGATAGCACAATTGCTGAATGATCAGATTTAAGCGATGGAATGACATCAACATTATCAATATCTTCCTGCATACCATTGCTTACTAGCCAGAAATCGAGCCTCCTTTGGATCACGGGCGTCTTCTGACGCCATGTCAAACGTTTTACATTTGGGTTTCTAATTCTCCATATATCAATTAAATCATTAGCAAGGCAGATGTTCTCAATGCACTTAACCGATTCTTTTCGTTTTGGGTTTCCGCCATTTCCATCTAGATCAGGGTCGAAAATTACGTTAAAATCACCACCGATTACAATGTTACAATCTTCTGCTAGACAAAGGTTATCCAATTCTTCACGGATCTCGTCAAAAAATGTAGTTTGCTCGTTTGTTTTGTTCGGGGCATACAAGTTAACAAAGAGAAAGGGATGATCCTGGACATTTGCTTCTAAGATGATGAAACGGCCGTTTTTATCCACTTTGATAGTTTTAAGTTTGAACTCTAAAGAATTTTTAATTAGAATGAGGACACCCCTGCTATGTTCCGTACCATGCGAGAAAAACATTTCCCCTTTCATTGAGATTTCCAAATTTTCTCCACTTCAGGAGCACTATATGATTCTTGCAAAAAACAAATATCCGCTCTATCTTTCATTAACCACCCAAACAATGCCTTTCGCTTCTCAAAAGATCGAATCCCTCGAGCATTTAGCGACAATAATTTAAAATTAATATTGCTAGGAGCCATATTTGCATAATATTCCATTTAAATTCCACCGATTAAATATGTTCGTTGGCTGCGAAGCCAGCTTTGAAAGAAATTGACCTTGAATTTGAATTTGACCCTATACCTAACAAAGAGCAAAATTTTATGCAATAAATTACTTTACAAAAAATAAAAACACGCAACACGAGACACTGAAACCCTAACGACATATTTTACAGTAGCCAGAAAAAACTGCTTCGCTACTGTGGATCGAATCGAAAAAACACCGAACAGGACACTGAAACTACAGAAGATGGTGAATGCCCCGCAATTCGTGTTGGATGTCGACTCTCCAAAAAATGTAAGCTTAACGCGGAACGATAAACAATAACATCCCTGCAACCCTAAACATGAAATTCATATAGTCAACGTAACGTACCCTGACCATCTTCAAATATACTGTTTGACATTGCTATTTTATGCTAACATACAATTGTAAATTTAAGTGACTATGGAGAAGGATCTTGATGACATGACAACGAAATTTTGTTAGCAAAACACGAGTGTCAGTTCATAACGGTACTAAAACTCTGTCAATATAAAGCTTGTCGGGCTCCGCACGACTGAAAAATGCAAGCTTACCGGATTTTCTTGCCTCAATCAACTTCTTAAACTGCTCCTTGCGCCTTTTAACAATCTCCTTCGGCAAGTCCGCTGAGATGCCAAACTGAGAATCTTTCAAAAGACTCGTCTTGGATAACGCAGAAACCTCGCTATTATCGCTCTCGGCTTTCCGTCTACGTTTGTTTTTCCTAATCTGTGCACCCGTTGGAACTCAATTGTTTGAACTTCTCCTGGCTGAATCTCCAGCACTTGCACAAAGAATTCTTGAAGAACAGAGTGGGTATCTTCCTTAGCACCGGTCTTCTCTTCTATGCCATAAAAGCGAAGATTCTCGCGCCGTTGATAAACCTCCGCGTACAACAATTGATCTTGTAGATCCTTGTATTTATCATCGCAGGAATTCTTAACTCTACCACCAGCGGTCTTACTTGCTTCAACAATGGTATTCAATGCTTGGAGGCCATCATGCATATCTTTAATGGCGTCCTTCGACTTCGCCTGATCTTGTTCGAACATTTCCACTCTGCCCTGTACCTTACACAGTTTCTCTTCTAGGCTAACAACCACAGCGTTAATTGACTCAAGTTTTGAATTTACTGCTTCGAGACTAGAAAGAATAAGGTCAACTTTTGCACCAAGGTCGTGAGTCATTTCTATTTGCTGCGGAATTTTGTTCCCTGAAGACGACGCTGAGTCATCGTTCAAAGGCTTATCTCTGGCCCTTTTTTCTTCTGGAGACCTCAATTCGTTGTCGGAGGTACTTGAATTGCTTCCACGCTTTTTCCTTTTAAGATTTAAATTAGCATCGGCCATAAAGCGTTAAAAAACTATTGAAATTGCGGAGAGCTTCAGAAACACGACTATCCGCCCAGCATACCTCGACCTTTCTTAACAGTGACAGTACTTTATAATAATTTCTGATAGCAATAATCAAGAAGGCAAATATAATTCTGTGGCTGTAGTGACCATAAATAATACCGGTGTATCATTTTTATCTTTATTGTTTAGGATGTTGAGTTACTTCCTGAAGGAGACTTGACACTTGTAGGTGAAAAGGGTGTGACACTCAGTGGTGGGCAAAAAGCAAGGCTCTGTCTGGCAAGGTACATGAGTAGAAATCTGATTTCTGTTTCTGCATGAAAAGAAGATGTGTAAAGATTATTTGCAATCAAACATTATTTTAATGCGCTCCACGACCATGCCCCTTTTAACTTCTATTCAAAGATTGCTAATGCTCTAGGTATTTTGTTCTGTGGCGAATTCTCCAGAGAAGTGTTTTAAGATTTAAAAACAGAGGCATGAGTACCAAGGAATCAGCAAAGCAATGAAATTTAAATGAACTTGTTTTCATGTTTCTTGAATCTCAACTTTTGTTGTTTTTCCACTGTAGCAGCTCTAATCGCTTGCTTTGTCCATTTTATTACAGGGCAGTTTATTATAAAGCAGATATTTATATCCTTGATGACCCTCTTAGTGCCGTAGATGTGCGAGTAGGAAGAAAACTTTTTGATGCGTGAGTTATGATCTTATCTTCAAAACGGACTGCAACTACATGTAACACCATTCTCTGTTTTTTTTTTTATCTTCTTAGCTGGAGACTTTGACAGGCAAAACGTTTTGCCAAACTTCTTGTGTGAAGATTGACTCAGATGTCAATCTGGAATGTTTAGACCAAATGTTTTCATATCACACAGAAACGTTGTTCAATCATGTGGTACTCACATGTGATCAGCGTGATCTAGATGCCTAAGCCTTGTGTATGTTGTGGCAATGGTATCTGATTACAACTCGAACATTTGATCAACATGATATAGGATGCTTTAATCTACATTTCTTGGCAAAACTTGTTGCCAGTTCGAGTAAAAAAGAACATTTTGCAGTTCTTATAACGCTCTTTTTGTTATTGTTTAAGGGATTTGAAGTTATACCCCTTCAGGGTTTTCACAAGTCAGGAACATCTGTACTGAATTTTTTTTTCTAATGTACGGGAAAAGTCAGAGAATTTAGTGCCTTGTCAGAGAATTCTTAGTCCAAGTCAGATAACTTTTGATAACAAGTGAGAATTGCAGAATGGCAAGAGAAAATGTATGGAATCGTCTTTCTTCAAAGCTTCATGATAGATTAAGTCAGGGGTTTGACTGGTACTGTTTTCTGCCACAGCGGGTTGTGCGTATGTGTGAAACTTATGTGTTAAACAGAAAGTGAAAAAATAAATAAATCAATAAATAAAATAGAATAAAGTTAAAAGTTAAAAAGAAACTAAACAGGCGGATTTTCAAGACTGAAATTAAAACGAGCATATGTAAATCTGCTTAATAAAAGCCAATAAGCTGAAAGGTTAAATGATACATAGTTCAACTTTGTTCTTTTTTCAGGTGTATCAATGGAATTATTCAAGAATGTCCTAGAATTCTCGTCACTCACCAACTTCAATATCTTCGCAATGCTACGGAAATTTTATATCTTGAAGAGGTGAGTGGTTCAGTTTGCTTCCTTCCTAAAGGGATACAGCTGTACATTGTATGAGCCAGAGATTCATGTAGCAATGTCCAGTCAGTGAAAGCGTGCATTAACAAACAGTATTCCCCACCAACCTGCAATTTACAGAAAGTCATGTCTGATAGCCCGGGCTTACTGGATTTTGTGGTTCTGTCCTTTGCTTGCCTGACAGGCAAGTCAAGGTTTTTGAGGTGATATTTTCAAGTCACAGAAGTACATGTATGTAAGGGAAGTTTTGTTTCAATTCAAGCACGAGTCGTACCACTTGACCCACTTGTATCTTCACGACTTGAACAAGTGGACACCCCTCCCTTGATAATGGTAACCTGTTTACATTTGTCCGTAGCGAGAATGTATTTTGTTAAGGTATGGTTGTTCTATTAAATCCAGTTTGTGTTTTACTTTCTGGAATGCTTCATGTTTATAAGAGCGACGTAAGTGTTACAGTTTTCGAGACTTGATGATCTCCAAAACACTGGCTTCGATCGATTGAAAATCGTAGAATTGTTTGGACCTGTATTTTTGAAGCTACGGGAAGCAAGGCGGAAGGAAACATTTCATACAATTACCGATTTCACATTGCCACACGTTTTAAGTCGTAACTCCAAATAACCAGTGTAAATTTTTTTCAAAGTTTGCAGTGAAATTCGTCGGATAAGCGAAAAGGATGTGTTCCCTAAGCGGTCCGCAGATGATGTTACGCGGTCATATTTTCGACACTAATGTATAGAACGTCTGTCGCACTACTGATTTCCAAACCTTCAAAAAACTCTGTGAGTGTAACAATTTTGTTATCATGTAATTCTAAAGGATTAATCTTCGACTTTAATCTAAATCGAAAGAGAAATAAGTGCTGGTTGGCGGCGTACAATTGCGACCCATTTACACATCAGTAAATTGGTCGTAACGCTTCTTGATCATGACCGGATCACACAACTTTGCCGGCTATGTTATAAATACTGCGGGACTGGAAGAGATAGGTTGTCGGTAGTATTTCGACAAATTGCTGGTTGGCTTTAAGCAGAAAAATTTGAAAATAGCGTTTGAAAGTCTGCGGAACAAATTCTAGTGAGAGTTCTTCAATGGTTTTCACAGACTCAGTTCGCTTGTTTCGGTTCGACAAAATCAACCATCGTTATGTCTTTATTGTACCATTGACCGATCATCGCTAGTAAATTGTACAGTATATCTTTCTTTAGATGTGGGATATTGCTGCAACAGCCGATAGCACTTCTAGAAGGCATTTCTGCGCACTTTTCGAATGTGTATTGCACCATCCTGAAGGAAATGAGAGGACGTGAGATATTCGATCTTCCGGGGTAGACGTCACAACAGCCGCGGGACCTATTCTCCTCAAACTCGGTCGTGAAACAAAATGGCGGTGTTTTGGGGCTATTTTCGAGATTTCGTCGGGGCACAGAAAATCGAGGATTTAACCGAATCCAAAAATTTTTTTGCAGAAGTATTTCAAATAACATGTAGATTCATTTTAGCGAAAAAAAAATTTGGGGGTTAGGTGCACTTTAACAAGTAAAAAAGCCTAAGCCGTGTATTACACTGTGATAGCTCTGTCATAAAACACGACTGGCATTCGACAACACGAGGGAAATGTAGAAAACACGAGCTGCAGGCGAATGTTTTCTGCATTTCTCGAGTGTTCTCAAATGTCCGGAGTGTGTTATCACAGTATAATATACGGCTTAAGCTTCTTTATTTGCTATATGATATAGATTTTACATGTGCAAAACAATAAAGCACGCTTTTTCTATGTTTTATACTCTGATAAAACATGGGTTTTTGACCAATCGGAGCGCTGGAAGGGTCCTATCTATATTATAATTGTAGTTGTAATCCTCCTGGGAATAGGATTCATAATTAATATCATATTATAGGTTTTTAATTTTTGATTACTCACCCGTTTGGCTTTTTTTTTAAAGGGGAAAATTCGTAGTCGTGGAAGTTACACAGACCTTGCTAGTGAGGGAATAGACCTGGTGTCTCTTCTGAGCGCGAGTAATGATGATGATGATGATAACGACAGTGCAATTGATGATGATTCAGAGCCAGTGCAACCCATTAAAATGCAGAATGTTGTCTTGAGGAGGGGGAATGGGACAAAAGGTGTGAAAGCAATAAACCGATGGAGTACTGCATCATCTATCGATATAGAGGCAGACTTTGAGGTCATGGCTAATAAGGTGATTACTAAGTATGAAACATACAGATATGTGGCTTACTCCAGTGGTTCCTGTAGCAGGTTGAAGCATCTCCCATACAGACAGGAAGGATTTGTCAGATATGCTGTGATGCATGTTTGTGTAGTGTAGAGTTGATAAAATCTTGTTACGTGTCGGCAGAGTGGACCACTTCGCCTGTATGTAGGTATTATAGGTGAAATTGTACGACTTGGAACTTGTATTGAGATAGAACCAAAATAGGTTATCAAACTATAGTTAACCGTTATGAAATACCACCCCCCTCCCCCCCCGTCCCTTCTCCCTCCTCACGTGAGAGTGCTTCCGGTTCTAAAGTTTCAAATGTACTCTACATCATTTCATCATCACCTCAGGACTTGTGATGCCATAAAGTAAAGTAGCGAACTGGGTTATTTTCGGCTTTTGGATACAATTTGTGTTTAAAAGTATTTTACGAGGTTGGATTTAAAAATGAATATTTGAATGCGAGGGTATTAGTAGCCTTTGTAGTCTTAAATGTGTATCAATAAGAATAAGAATAAGAATAAGAATAAGAAGCAGTTGTATACTCTCACATTCGCTATTGAATGGTAATGTTGCATTTTACGGCAGGTCGCTACAATGGCTACATTTACTCTTTAGGTTTACTAGCAACTGTGCAATTATATTGCTATTTTCCGACAATCGTTGTTTTCGAGTTTTTACGATATTAAAGATCAAAGGGAAGGATTGTCCAACTTATTAATGTACCTGCATATAATGATATACATGTTTACTGGGAGAATATTGTCTTGACTGTTTGGATTGAGCGTAACAAGGCCTGTATAATGAGTAGAGACCGAGGTGTGATTGAACTGTACACCATTTTTCATTGACTGATTTTAGTAAGTAGTTGTGTAATAAGGCAAAGGTGGCTTATTTTGATAGCAAATGCGTAACAATTGCATCTGTTGCTCTTCTTTACTTTCAAGGCAACGGAAAAGCCCCAAGTGGAGAGTGAAGAACGGCCAAGAGGAAACATTCCCTACACTTTATACCTGAGATATTTTAGAGCAGGAGGAAATTGTGTAGCACTACTTTTGCTATTGGTCCTCTGTGTTTGTGCTCAGGTAACCAGGAAGTTATTAAACTAACTATTTGCTATCATGTTATACAGCAAAAACCGTTTACCATTTTTAGCCTTGAATTCACATAGGTAATCATACGGTTTCGAGTTCAATGTAAAATTAATTTGCGCGGGTGAGTTTTTCAAAAAGCTGAAATTGCACGAGCCGCTTCGGCGAGTGCAATTTCAATTTTTTGAAAAACTCACAAGTGCAAATGAATTCCAAATTGACATAAACTAATAATAATTAATAACATAAACATGAGAAAATTCGCGTGAAGGAAGTGCCGGAAGACCTTTCTGGAAGCCATCTTTACTCATTCAAGGAAACTCTTTTCAGAGTTTCGGCACAACATTTCCGTCATCATTGTATGTGATATCATTGGCTTAGAAAATTTCCTATTGTCTTTCAGCCAATCATAATCCAGAATTACGATGTGTTATATGCACTGGTGTTACACTTTTTGTACTGGTGTTACACTTGAACTGCATTGTTCTCAGCCAATCAGAATCGAGTAATTTTTTCAATTTTATTATTACCAGTAAAACCTCTCAATGATAGACAATTTAATGTCCACTTTGTGAAGGTTAAACTAGGACAAATACATGCTAACTGGCTGACTTTAAACGCCGCTCCTTCCACGTTTAGCTCACTGTAGCTTCCATACCAAAGCATGGGTTTTTGACCTTATTATCAGATTAAAATGACATCCACCAGTTTACAGTATTCAGCAATTCGTTATGGAACAGCGCATTTTACAGATGTTCCTTTTTTTTTGTTACTCAGGGAGCTTTTACGTTAAGTGACTGGTGGCTGTCACAGTGGTATGTTATTTACACGTACTTACAGTTAATCTGAGAACTTTTTAATTAACTATAGTCGGCATGACATGGAACGTGAGATCCGGTTAGTCAAAGTACCAGTGGGAAAGTATTCGAGTACTGCTGCAAAGCTTGTACACCTTATGTTTAACTGTACTACCCTGTTCAGTAGATATATTTTAAGCCAGTTGGTACATATATCTGTGAATTTAAGTGAAGCTTTACCCTCTTTTCCTTTCGTTCATTTTTCTCAAATACTTATTTTTAAAGGTTTGAAACAGATAATTAAACTACGGACAATACCCAGAGCAAGACCAAAACCCTTGAGCTACTTGGTGTCTACTTCAATACTTTTCTGTTTTTTTTTTGTTTTGTTTTGTTTTTTTTTATGAGAGCTTATTATGGCATATATTATTGCATTTACTGGTAGATAAATATATTTTACATGGCTAATTTTGTTATGTTCTGGGAGTGGAAGCCAAATCTGCAAATATCACTTTTCACACTTCGTAGCAGGTTTGAACACTTGCCAATAATTTTACATTCAAAAACTGCTTGTTTTTTATTTTTTTATTTTTTTATTTCTTTATTTTTTTATTTTCGCAATATTTAGTCATATCGTCTTACTCTGGCTATCATTGCCACAGTTTTCACAGGCAAGACTCATAACAAATTCAGGCCAAGTAAGCCCGCTAAGATCTAGGCAGTGAGAAACTAAGTTATAGTTTTGTTTAGGTCAAACTCTCAAGGGCAAGACATGTTTCTTTTCACATTCGTACAAGCTGCTATGGTTGAGTCCGTATCTCACACAAGTGTGGAGGAGATTTACATGATCATCTACGGAGGCCTGGTGGCTGGCACACTTGTTCTGTCATTCATTCGAGTTCTTCTGTTCTTCCACGTGACTGTAAAGGCATCCGAGAAACTTCACAGTCACATGTTTGATGCAGTCATACGAGCACCTATTTACTTCTTTGACACAAATCCAATAGGTATTCTTATCTACAGTACAGTATAATTATATTATTATCGATAAACTATCCGAGTTTTCTTTCTTTAGACTACCTTTGTAACAATGCTTTGTACTTTTGAAGTGTTAATTTAATAATATACCTCCTTTAATCTCTAATAAACCCTCTTATTTTAGAACAACAATTTTCTAACAAACCTGTATTTGTATAAAGTTATCCCCTTATTCCCAAAACTTCATAAGAATGTCAAGGTATTTAGTGTATATCTTAGTAACAAAGTCTACTGGTTAAGAAATTTTTAAAAGTTCAACATTCCAATCTGATGCCTAACTACTCGAGATAAATTAATACTAAGGTTTTGAATTTTGTTTTCAAGTCTTTGAATACTTGAGATTACAGTTAAGATGACCTTAATTATACAGGAGTTAAGTGATTATTATGTGAAGAAGTCCAAGAGTCAAGTATTCTGTATTTTATGTCCGCCCTTATCTAAACAGATTTTACCTGTGATTCTGAGAAAAACGAGTTTCTTGAATACTGCTGATTTGTGGTTGAAAAGTCCTGGGGAAAAAACCTGTGACGTTTGTATTTGGTACATATGATTATCAGTGTTCTTACTTTGTCTCACGTCAAAAGCTAAGAATTGTTTTATATATTGTTTAAAGGTATTCTCTTTTTTCATGGTTTGTTGATTGCCTTACTCAGGTCGGGTCCTGAACCGGTTTTCAAGTGATACTGCATACATGGACAGTCTTATTCCAGAAACATTTTTTGATTTCCTTCAGGTAATTTTATTAACTCTGAAACACATATCAACAACATGTAATCATTGTCGTTAACCAATTCAGGTTTTTCAGTCTCTTCTATCGAGGATGCATTGTAGTGTAAAGCAACATTAGAAAAACTCCTGTGAAGTCATCCTGTACATGTAAGATTGCTCAAAGCAATAGATTAAAAACTTCCCAACATTTTAAAATCTTGTCGCGGGGTTCTACGGTTTTCTGAAGTTTTCTTCAAAGAATGACTTAAATTATCGCTCCTGTGATCACTGTAAGAGAATTCAAATGGTGTTTTCAGTGTTGTTAATTTGATGAATAAAAAGTGTGACTAACCTTAACATATAGGACTGACAATCAGCGTTTGTTTTCTGTTGTTAGCTTGGTCTGTTAGTTGTCGCAGTGGTGGTTGTTAATGTGATGGTAATGCCGTTCATCTTGGTAGGACTGGTTCCGCTCACTCTTGTATTCTATTGTGTGAGGAACTACTACTTGAAGACTTCCAGAGAAATTAAACGGCTCGAAGCCACAGGTACCTAGCATTTAGGGTATTTTTTTTCTTATCATGTGCTTCTTCACTGCAGCTGTAGCTTCCATCGCTACATTTCCTTGCGATTAACGATTACAAATGAACAAAATTTGTGTGAATTGATTTGCAGCTCGAAGTCCAGTACTATCACACTTGACAACAACATTGGAAGGCCTGCCTTCAATCCGTACTCACAATTTACAGCAGTTAATGATGCAGGAGTTCAATTTATGTCAAGATCAGCATACCGAAACTTGGTTTCTATTTATCGCTACTTCAAGGTGGTTCGCTTATCGCTTGGATTTCCTTTGTACATTGTTTGTGTTCATGGCTTCATTTACACCTCTCTTCATAGCTGAACGAAGAGGTAAGGTAACATGCTAAAACTGCCTTGACACTGTTAGACATGATAAAAACTGTTCCAGGGTCCCTTTTGGTAACAGAGTCAGCTTTCACTCTGATTGGGTTAACCCGGCTTAAATAAATAACGGTGTACGCCTGTCTGTCTTGAATGTGTGGGAGGGGCTTGGGTTACACGGTCTGTGTTTGTTTTGATCGTTTTAACTAACAAGCTTATAGTTAGTGCTGTACTAAATTGCGGCAGACATTATGATTATTCTAAGTATTTATGGTACAACTGAGCATTAGACGTTGAACTGATAGTAGTATTTCTCTATTCCCGACGTTTTGTAAAGAAATCAACAGTGGCAGTAAATGAAAGTGAAGAATGATCATCGCAGTTAATTTTCCAATTTAAGCAATTAGAAAGAAGAAGCCTGAAAAAATCAGGGCTTCAACGGGATTCGAACCCGTGACCTTCGCGATACCGGTGCGATGCTCTACCAACTGAGCTATGAAGCCACACATTGGGAGCGAGGTCAATTAGTTGAGTTCATATCTTCCCGTGAGGAGTGAAATGATGTGAAGTTTATATGAAATAATTCATATATGAACTGCGGTTGTAGATGAAAGTGAAGAATGATCATCGCAGTTAATTTTCCACGGTTCGAATCCCGTTAAAGCCCTGATTTTTTCAGGCTTCTTCTTTCCAATTGTTTAAATTGGAAAATTAACTGCGATGATCATTCTTCACTTTCATCTACAACCGCAGTTCATATATGAATTATTTCATATAAACTTCACATCAGTGGCAGTAAATGTTTGGTGCGTTTCTTTCACAAGAACTTTTGTATAGTTTCCTTTTGTTTTATAGTCGCCCTTCAGTTTTCTCTTTGCAATCTCAGTTGTAGGTGTTAGCAAATATTGAAGCCGTTATACCTTTAGTGGTCCTCGTTTTGTGGTCTTTGTTAAGTCAATGTGTAGTTAGTAGCTGGTTGGTAGGAAGGCCAAATAGCTGGTTTTGAGCCACAGCTTAGTTCATCTTGGAAGTAGGCAATGTGAGACGTGTCGGTTCAGGGGCGGATCTAATGAGACATACGCTGACTTGGCCTCAGTATGCTGGAAATCCAAAATCCCATTTCCGAGGACCTCAATCTTAAAATTTTTCCGGGGGAGGATGCCCCCGGACTACCTTCCCTTCTAGAACCCTCTTTTCTAAAATCCTGTATCCGCCCCAGGGGTTATTGACCGAGCGTAAGGTCGTGACGGGGTGAATATTGGCCAATTTTTTTTTTACGTCTTTATCGACCGAGAAAAATGTCAAGGTTCATCACCAGTCAAAAACAAAACCTTGGCCGACAAGCTTGAAGGATCTGTGATATGATAAACAACACTATGTTTCTGAGAGACACTTTGGCCAAGATGGGGCTATAACCAATTACATTGCAGGTTCATTGAACATGTGCTGATCGTTAATTAGACAAAACCGGCCCCTATACCTTGATTGAAACGCCACTTGACGTTGTAACTTTCGCTAATGTACTTAATGCTAGGCTTTCTATTCTCATTTGAATGTGTTCACATTTTAAATTAATTAGAGATGGATGCGGGCATTGTTGGACTTTGTTTGAGTTATGCTGTTCTGTTGACTGGTCAGTTTCAATGGTGTGTCAGGCAAAGCGCAGAGGTTGAAAATCAGGTTAGCTTATTTTCGTACTGGGAATAGACCTACAACTGCTGTCACAGCTAACGGCTACGTTGTACAAAATCCGCCATGTTGGAGAACAGGCTACAAAGAAATTAAGTGCACTAGATAAAGTTGCTTTGGTTTAACTGTTCAATGATCTAGTTTGCCTCCAGCGTGGTGGATTTTGTACCATGTAACAGCTAGCTACTTGCAAATGGCTCATTAATTGGAACAGATGCGTGCAGGTCAGAATACTCACTGGTTGAATAAAGAGATGTTCATATCAATATTAAAGTGCGAGTATCCCAACACCTGTCACACATGTTTTGGTTTTTTCAGAAATGTATATTCTACGTCTGTCAGTCAGTAATGTTTTTGAAACACTAAGCGATTGGAAACCGATTCATATTTTGTTCATATTATATGACCGAGCCTGTGCGCGATACAAACTTTGGACGCTCATTTCTTTTGCTTATCAAGGCCAAGCACTTACCAACGCTTCGTTATTTTTTGTAACATTCAGATGACGTCTGTGGAGAGAATAGTGGCGTTGTGTCATCTGGAATCTGAAGGGGAGTGGCACGGGCATGTGTCTGTTCCTGCTTCTTGGCCTCAACTTGGTCTTATAACTGCTGAGGGAGTGTCATTCAAGTATCACGCTACCCTCCCACGGGTTCTCAAGAACATGAACTTTTGCATTAGAGCACAGGAAAAGGTATTTCTTGAAAGAATCAGGTCCATATGTATACGCGGTACAACTTTTCCTTTCCAAGAAATCTGATTGTTTAATTTCAGCCGTGACCATTTTTGGCACATCTGAATTGAAATCAAGT
>NW_028301553.1:19897500-19932500 GCF_042242905.1 Orbicella faveolata
TATGATAATAACAGCTGACTTGAATTTATTTTAGAACTGATGCCTTGATTCAGGGAACGATAAGAAGGAAATTCAAGAATTGTACCGTTCTTACAATTGCTCACAGACTGAACAACATCATGGATTGTGACCGTGTTATGGTAAATGAATCACTTGTATATTATTATTTAATATAGCCTAGGAATTACATTTGCCATGACAATCTGTTTTAAGGCGTGCTCTAACACCTTTTAAGGACCAGTTTATTTTTCTATGGGACACCAAATTTTCTTTTCAGTGTGAGAACAATTAAAATCATATATTCTTGCATTCGTCTTTAATTCACAATCCCCAATCTCCATATTTGGCCTAACGGTAAATTTGAGCAATCTTTCGACGAGTCGAACTGAGTGGCTGAAAAGCTAGTTCCACTTACCAGTTAAATTATTTTAGCCAGTGAGGTTTTCAAACCAGCAGGTAAATTGTTATTAGTAAAAATAGAACTGTAACCAGGATAAGACATATTGGAATAAAAACGCTCTCTGGTTAAAAATATATTGAAAACATAAGCTTTCGGCTATCAGTCTTTAGTATATTCTCAGCTCCGACTATTGCATTTCTAGCTCTCTGATTGGCTCAAAAACTCCGACTATGAGCCATTAGTCGGAGTTTTACCTTATATGGAAAACAGTGCGCCAAGTTTAAAAATTTTCCGCTCTGTAAAATTGTTGAAATAAAAATCGGCGGCAAAAACCCGATTAAGAATATACTAAAACAATTATTCCATTCGACCTTGTTGGATATGAAGTGATCATAACCAACTCGCGCTACGCGCTCGTTGGTTATTTATCACTTCATATCCAACGCGGTTTCATGGAATAATTGTTAAATAGCCTTTCACGAATGAAAATTGTGGCGCGCAAGCGAAAATATATACGAATGGGGTGCGAAAAATTGAGAATAAAAACAAGCGTGAAAAAAGCTAGAAGATAAAAATGTAAATGAGGCCTGATTACAATAAAATCGAGTATTGCCTAGGCAACGGTTTTGAGTTGTTTTCCGCGTCGACGATTTTTGCTGTGTGCCAAGATTCTAGTGTTTTCCGAACGCGGTAATTACCTTTGGTAATAGGTTTCTCCTATGTAATTCCAAGGGCAGTCTTTACATGGAATTTTGTAAACAACATTACATTGAAAATCTGAGGGTTGTCTGAACTTTGGTGACGGGAATTCTTGTTGAAGGGTTTTAAGTGGTTTGTTGACAACTCGGATATCATTTTTGCGGAGTAATCTTGTGAGGGGCTCGGTTAGGCCGCTGATGTAAGGGAGACATGCAAAACCCTGGTACATATTAGATGGATCAGCCCATTTGAAGAACATAGAAACCAGTTCTTCTGGTGGAGGAACTGTAGATGGGGGTGGCTTCTTATTGAGAATGTTAGAAATAACAACTCAAAACCGTTGCCTAGGCAATACTCGATTTTATTGTAATCAGGCCTCATTTACATTTTTATCTTCTAGCTTTTTTCACGCTTGTTTTTATTCTCAATTTTTCGCACCCCATTCGTATATATTTTCGCTTGCGCGCCACATTTTTCATTCGTGAAAGGCTATAGACTGATAGCCGAAAGCTTATGTTTTCAATATATTTTTAACCAGAGACCGTTTTTATTCCAATAAATTGTTATTGTTGTTTTTTTGTTCAACGAATAAGGTGCTCGACAATGGACGGCTAAAGGAATTTGAAGAGCCTCACTTGCTGTTGCATAACAGATTCAGTTATTTTTACCGCCTTGTAGAGCAGACTGGCGCCATAACGGCTGCAGAGTTAGCACAGGCTGCCAGACAAGCTTTTTTACAGAGACATCAACCACAGACTCACCACTCAATCCCAGATGCCGTCAGAAGTCACTTGTCGTCTTATATACCAGCCTGTGGCTTCACTGATTTACAACTTGTTTCCAATGTTTAAATTTCCTTGTGGAGTGAACAACCTTATCAAATTTATTTTACATGACAAATTTTATTATTAACACGCACTGTGTACCACTGACCACTCACTGCTCATTTCTAGTAATCATTATTATTCATACCAAAAAATGAGATGATTCTTCTTATCTTTTTTTCTATTACAAATTCTCGTTGGATTTAATGTGAATACGAGGCAGTTGTTGACTGTGCGTTATTTTATCGCTTCGTACCAGTTCTTAGTTTTATATACAGAGTGCATTCTTGTAGCTAAAACATGGTGGGCAAGAAACAGCTACACATTTCAACACCATTAGGACTATAAGAAAATATATTTATAAAACAGTGTTATCTAACTGTCAATCTATTTAGCACTGTTGGCTGCTGGGTCACAGAAATTATAATAAAATGAATATCTCCTAGTAACAAGATGAAATACTATTTGGAAAGCTCCAAATCACTAAGTGAACAGTTTGTGTAATGGTCATTCCAGTGTAGTACAGCCAATTGTGTTCAGACATGTTTGCATTTTCCTTGTGAGAGGCTGTTTTGATCATTTTGTTAGACTTGCAGTGGAATCATTCGTGAAACAGTGTGCACTTCGTTTTTAACCTTGAAAATATGTTATTTATATTATTAAGTGAGGCACTCTTTATACCAGTGGTTGGGCTTAATGAAGTATTATATCAAAATAAATGGAGTATCTAGCAATATATATTTTACAAATAAGTGACAGTCGGTGGGAATAACTGCTAATTTTGGCCCATCGCCGAGTACGTTAAAAAGCAGCGGGCCGATAAATAGTGGTAGTCCTGTGCTTTTTCTCATGTTTGAGGTACAGGCGTGGGACTGAAACTAGCAGCTTGGGTTCTCACGTCAGTTTGTTACTTGAGGACGCGGTCAAGGAGGTCGGGATTGACGGTTAAAATGACAATTGTTTCCCAGACGAAAAACAGAGAAGTGTGTAAAACAACGTTATTTTGTAATAAAAATATCTACATCTCATGGTGTGATTGTTTTTTCATTATTAGTGTATGATATTCATATAAGGATAATGGATGTTTCCCGAAAGTTAAAGTGAAAAGCGAAACAGTTAAGAGCCAAAAAAATAATACCAGTGATAATGACATTGAAAAAAATGAAAAGAAGCGACCAGTTAATGAGGATAAGTCTATTCACGGAAAGATATGGGGATTGTGTCTATTGTTTTAGGTTATCTGTCAAAACTGACGGGGTCATTGCCTTGAAATCCAATGCCATGTACATCATAGGGGAGCATAATTTCTCTAACTTTTAAATTTATTTTCTCGAGTTCCCATAGGAAATTGTTTTTGGTGTTATCTCGGGCAACTGTGTATATCTTAAGTTTTGAGAAAACGCAATAAGAACTGTAATATACTTAAAATTATTCTGGAATAAGGCTTTTGCCCATGAATTGTTCCATTTCCTATCGGATGTCGTCTTAAATTGGTTCTTGTTATAAAATTAGTCGGAAAAATTATCCAAAATCAACACCAATCTGCCGTTTACCGTTATTGCAGACTGCATGGTGTTTAGCTGTCTTGCTGGGAACATTTCCATGAAGTTCTCATAAACAAAGCCACTGAATCAAACCTTGATAAACGTAGGCTTGATATCATATATCGACTGGGATTTCTGTCCCAGAAATCATCAATTTGTCGAGCGGGTAAGGTTCATTTCCTTCCAAATCTTATGTAATGCGAAAAGCAAAGCATTAGTGACATGTTACTGTATGCCAAAGACTCTGATTCCTCGTCTGGTTATGAAAGTCCTGGGCTTAACCAGAGGTAACACAGCATCGAAAATGTAGGACTATGGCTAATCACAAGAATAACTGTTTCTGTAGAAAAACAAGGATTTCCTTTCTAACATCGAGACGAAATCTTCACACACAAGATTCACCTTTACAAGCGGCAATTTCATTGGTTTTTTTTAGTAGCCCCAATCTAATTGGTGTGACATACCGTAAATCCTCGAATTAGCACCCCCCTAGAATAAGCGCCCCTCCTATTAGCCAAGATTTCAAATAAGCGTTCCTCCCCCCCTCGAATAAGCGCCCTCCTTCCCCCGCCATTTTATGGACGAGTAATTAGACAACAAAGGATGTATGGTTCCACTTTCGTCCAGCCTTTTTTACACAGTCATTAGTAATTTACATCTTTGCAATACAGGAAACATCATTTCTTTTCTTCTAAGTTGCATCCTACAATTTCTTGTTTCAGTTTCTGAACACGTTATGTTAAGAAAGAAATACAAGTACTAATGTCATAACAGTGTCGCGATTTAAACTTTAGGATCAGCTTTTTATGTCGATAAACAGCTTATGTTGTTGTTTACGCGCAGATAATGTATTTAAAAAATGATCATGTCAGGCCACAACTTGGGAAAAAAAGGAAATAAGCGCCCCCAACCCCCTCGAATAAGCGCCCCCCGTCTTCTCCTAAATTTGAAATAAGCGTCCCGGACGCTAATTCGAGGATTTACGGTACATACATCTCTCACTCACTCACTCACTCACTCACGCACTCACTCACTCACTCACTCACTCACTCACTCACTCACTCACTCACTAAGTGCTCACTCGCTCACTCACTCACTCAGTGCTCACTCGCTCGCTCACTCACTCAGTGCTCACTCGCTCACTCACTCACTCAGTGCTCACTCACTCACTCATCCATTCATAACATGGCAGACCCGTTGACTAAGAGAGTTTCTTTTTCAAAAAAATAACTCAAAGGCGAGTCATTGGCAATGGTAGTTCCAAAGAAAACAGTTCAGGTGATATTTTAGCCAGTGCATAACTATTTGATTCACCCGTTTTTGCAAGAAACACCGAGTCGGCAGTTACCTGAAAACTGACCAACAGGGAAACACTGGAATACACGGTGGCTAGGAGAGAAACTTGTTTACCAGCGTCTATTTAATTTTGAAAGGTAAGGGTGGTGTGCCATGAAATAATCATTGAGCAAAAAGTTAGAAAATAACAGCTACTTTTAGTGCTTTTTAATGACGTTCGAATGGGTTTTTAATTACAAGAAACACAACAAGTAAATTTGATTCATAAACATTTGATGTTGAAATCTGCATAGTTTATTGTTAGATCACTTTGCATAATCAAAACAAAATTCTTACCGTTTTAAGGTTTACAGGATCAAAACAAAATTCATACTGTTTAAGGTTTTGATCGTGATCTAGGCTTGGAGTGTGAGTACTGAGGCAGCCTGAACAGTTCCATCCAGATTCATGCACTCGTGTCGATATCTTGAGCTGGTGATCAGTTCTGCCCGGAAGAAATGACTAACGAGAGGCGACAATGACATCTGCCCAATATTTAAAATCAACGCTGCTAAGATGAGATAGATATATTCATTATATACAATTAAATCAGGCTTCCGTGCAAAAAACATCTCTAATGATTTAGGACCCAGAAAAATATGCCTTAATGGAAGTTGTATAGTAATTATGTAGTGTTTAATATTCTCATTTCCAATGAAAATAGTGCTGGAAGAGGTTTGAAGTAAAATGACATTTCGACCGTGTGTCGCGTTTAGTTTGCCTAAGACACAGTCTGAAGCCAGTAAACAGTGTAACAACCTGTCCTCTTGGTGTATGCGACAATAATTATTATGCGCTTAACTTTATTGTGCATTCATGAATTTTTTAGGGCTTTCACGTTGAATTGACTTGAATAATACCAAAAGAAAAATAATGATTTTACTCCTTTGAAGAAATGCAAATCAAGGTGGATAAAACTTGATAGTTTTCACTGCTATGGCCGTGTTATTAAATGTATTTGACTAAGGCGTTAGCTTTTGTTATTTTTTTCGGTTTTACAACTTGTGAGCCGTCACCTGCTCTTGCCGACCACCTGACGCACCCTGTAGCGAAGTATTGTTAGAACTTCAACAAGCAAACTCTAACGACAAACCAAACCGAAATGAAAACAAAACTATGTGGATGAAACTACACGGTGCTCGTATCAGCATTAATTCCACTTCACTTTGTACAGTTTATCACGCGCGCATGGCAAAGTAACTCTGTTTACAGAACAGACTATGTTTCATTTCAAGCCAAGCTACCAATCTTCCTTTCAACTGTCAACCTGAGCCGTAGTTTCGGTTCCTTGTGTGAGTTGTGGGCGATGTTATTCATTTGGTTTTTTTCCTGTTTGGCGCAATTCTCCGGAGTGGAAGGTATGACTTAAGCTCAGATCAGTGCTCGTCGCTGAATTCAACTGTGATGACCACATCTGGATACAAATGTTATTGTTGACATCTGTGTTCTTCTCCATATCGACCATTAAGTTCTTGCCTCTAGCAACAGCCAAAAATCTTTCTTATTACCATTAACGGACAGTCAAGAAATAGTAAGGTGCCAATTTCAAATACACCATTGACTTTCTAGAGGAAAAATGGGTGGAATAATTCAAAGATATTTGTCAGCGAAATAAAACAATGACAGGAAATTCTTATTCAGTGGTTACGTTGACATTTCCTCACGAAAATGAAAATTTTCGAATGATTTGGTTGAAAGGTGTTCAACTGAATTCAATTTCACTAAATAAGCGACAAAATAACATCAAATGTTGTAAAGATTAGCTAGATTTTAAACCGATAAACGCAAACGAAGCTGCCGAACTTATGAATACAGCGTTGTCTGTAACATGCCTTACAATTGACAAGATGGGCAACATTTATCTTTTGTAAAATTAAAACAAGACAGCTCTATAAGAAAACGGTAAGAAATATTAATAGTGAGGGCGTTAGAATCTGATATGCCTTTGGTAAGTGATCTAACCTCCCTTTCAGTCGAGGAAACGAATACTACCTTTGAAAAATAAGATAAATTATGCATTGAACAAATATGCCAAAATGGAAATTAGCGTCGTTCATCTGGCACTCCGCATGAAAGTTACTATTAAATTGAAATTTTGATTCAGATGCGCTTTATGGAATGAAATAGAACATTATTAGCTCTGATCTGCTCATATTGGCAATAGTAACGTAATTTTCAAAATATATTTTCGAGGAAATATTTCGAAATGGATCTGTCATATTCGTAATTCGCGAAATATAATATTAACTTTTTTGTGCTTGTTTTCTCGTATACGTCATGTGCTTAATTTTCTACAAACAGGACTGTTTGCTTCGTTCTACCTTTGAGTAACTTTGAAACAGTTATTTTAGAGTCTTTTTTAGCATGTGTGAGAAATGAATCAATTATGGCAGGCATTGAAAGATACCTGAATCGAATTCACCTTCAAAATGAAGAATTTGGCTCACTTTTAATTATTACATTTAGAAGCAGCTGGCCGTGCGGCGAGTCGGTACTGAGAGGATCAGATCGACGCACATTTTCGGTCAAATTAATTTGTTCCGCTTTTTTTTTAAGAAAGGAAGAAGAAAAAAAAACTCCCCTAGCATTGAAATATAATGCTTGAAACATTGGTTCATTGTCATGAACATTTCGACTTAGACCAGCTCCTGGGTTTAGTTAACTATAATTCTGATTAATACTTATGGAAATACTACAATAAACAATGTACAGGAGACTTGCATTTACATTTTGCCGTCTTTAAGGACCCATTAACCGATTTATGCGCGCGCTCGCGCGCGTTGCTAAGGAGGTGAAATTTCACTTCCGGTTACTTACGTCAGCGTGAGCGCGGAAAATAAAAACAACTCAATAACTTCCAAATTCGCTCACGTTTTAGATGTTTTTCTTTGTGTTTCACAAAATCCAAAGTAAAAAAAGTACAAGCAGAGACAAAATAAGAAAAAGACAGAAAAACAAGAGCAATAGAGAGAGAAAAACTAACTCTGTGTGGCTTTGTGTGATCTTACCGAAGTGCGCTGCTAGTGTAAACTACGCACGCGCTGATAGGGTAAGTTCCAATATATATCGGGCGCACTTCCGGTTTCTTTAAATGCTAAAGGAAACGCGGTTTTTCATTAAATCCAGCCTTTTTCGATGGATTTCGATCAAAGCCAACGTTGGCAAGATAGCTATACATTCCTTTTTCAAAATCATGCTTTTTTCAGAAAATTACGAATTTTTTAATATTTTGAAATTCTCTCAAAATCTGACCTTTTAGAAATGAAACAAAATCTATGCATAGCGTAATGAGGATTGAAATTAAAATATTAAATCAATGAAAAAAACCCCGATAAAGTAATTTGCCTGGGAGCTTTTGCGTTTTTTCAGTATTAGTCACATGACCATGGGCGTGGCCTGATGACGTCATCACTGGTGTTACTAATCATGAAAAAGTTAAAACACATGAAATAACTCTGAAGTAGCTAAAAATGATAGGTTATATGAGATTAAATTTTCCTTAGCAACGGCTCGAAAAGATCGGTTAATGGGCCCTTAAGAAAGTCTAGTTCAAATATATATCATTGTTGCGTTTCTCTATCCATCATAAACCACAAATGTAACTGCTGTAATTTTTTGGCATCCAGTATATCAGTATATAGCATTTCAGTATTACTTATCTCCAACTTAGATATTATTCCAGGGGGTTGGTTGCAATTTTTCTTGGATCAGTTTTTCAAGGCCGAGGAATAGCTTCGAGATTTAGCGGCGACATTGACAGTTTACTTTTCAATGCTGTGACACTGGGAAACCCGCTTGCCAGAATTTTAAACAGAATAAAGTAGATTGAAAGAAATCTAATTAAAGTTAATGAGTTGAAGTTTATATGACTGTCACTGTTGTTGTGTAGGATATCAGTCGAAATTCACCAGCATTCCTTCCAAACCAACTTCATCGCTCAGTGGCAACAATGTGACATTTATGTGGAGATATCACACAAGTCATGCTGACAAATCTCATTTCCGATTGCTTGTGTTTGGACTGTGGACAAATGGAGATATTTCAACTCCTTTAGTGAGCTTGTCAAAAAATGGCAGCCTAGTTTGTTATTCGGATCGCATCGTATGGCTTGGGAACAAGACTGCAGCAGTATTTCAACTCCGTCGTGTGACTATTCAAGATGGCGGTGAATATGGTTTAAAGTTGAACTTTGAGGCATTTACTTTACGAGATTCAGTAAATCTAACTGTCATTGGTAAGTATAGAAGTAATCTTTTCCAGCGATGGTTTTTCTACTTTCTTTTAACTTGTATATTAAATGTAGAAATGGCATCAACTCGGAAAAACTTCCGAGTTCCAGATGGGATTTGAACCCACCGCCCATCGTTTGTACCGCAGCAAGTCCATCAAGCTGTCTACTGAATGTACCCAGCTCTGCGTAGCACCTCCCCATAATCTGCTAGCTCTCCTCATATTCCAGAGGTTGTGTCTTGCCACTTCATGACGAGTGAAGCATTTGATACCACCCCGCAGGGTAACGGACTGAGGTCGCGTTCCTGCGCAAATTATGAAAGTCAACAGAAACCGAGAGCGAGCTCACAAAGTGTTTTAGCACATCCTACCCACTGACCAATTTATCTAACCAAAAACTTTTATCACTTCATTTACTATCGATCGTCACAAAGCCTATGTGTAGCTGTTTACCTATTCATTTGCACTAGGTGATCTGTGACGAGCTTGAGCTCATCACAACTGGCATTTTGTCTGTCCTAACTTTTTCAGCTCCACCCCGAATTAAGAAGAGCAAAAGTAAATTGGCGGAAGTGAAAGTATCAGAAGGCGAGTCAGCTGTTTTGCCATGTCACGTGACTGGTAATCCTCAGCCGTGGATCTCATGGTCACGCGATGGGAAAACACTTCAGAACAGCACGAGAAAGAGCGGGTTGATGCTACCAGCTACTCATGGAAACATGACGGGATTGTATACCTGCGTTGCTGGTAACAAGGCAGGGATTGATGAATATCATGTGTTGTTGCTCGTGACATCCTGTGAACATCAGTCAAGTGGAGTAAAACATCGCACAAAAGGTAAGATGTCAAACACGTGATGCACTGCTTTGAGATCAGAATGAACAGGAAAACGCAAATGCTGTGTTAAAAGGTGCATGCATGAGGTGCCTAACAAACACTCGTGCAGGAAAAATAAGAATAAAAACACCCTTTCCCAACGTTTGTTAGATTTCTTAGTGTTGATTGGCTCAACAGGACATTAAAGAAAATACATTTGTAGAGTTTCTCTTCACCAAGGTTGTAAAGAAAGCCGTGAGAGGATGAAACAGAGTACTCGAGTCAAACAATCATTCATTACGTCATTCTTCGTTACCTTAATCCCAACAAAGACGAAACTTCATGTCTCGTAGAAATTTTAAACAAATAACACAATAGTTTTTCTCTTTTAGAACTGTCTGAGCCAGATCACAGGCATATTCACGACGACTTACATGAACGGGCAACTTTTACCCCTACACTGGTTGTGGCTTTTGTTTTATTCATCATCTTTGGAGCGTACTTCTTTTTCCGATACGCAGGGTCAAGAAGCAAGAAATTCAGGTGGGTATTTGTAAGTAAAAGTAAGTAAAATCCTTTATTTAAAACACGATTATCGTTTAAGCACTACATGCTTGAGGGGTCGTGCAGTTAATTATCTAACTAGGAATTTCATTATGAAAGTGAGTGCTGTCGAAGGTCGATAAAACGGTGGGAACTGAATTGAACAGTCAACAGGTCTGGAAATTTTTGGAGGGTAGGGGTTGTCCAGAGTAGGTCCTCGCTGGATGGTTTGTAATAATTACTACAGCAAGTGGTGTTTTAGAAAAATGGCCCAATCGTTAGGCTTACGGAGTTGTTTGACCCATATTGGGAAATTGCTGAAAATGCTTTCTTGTTTGTGGGGCGGGGAAAGTGGTTGAAAATGTTGGTAGTAGCAAAATAGAGGTGCTGTTCTAAAAGGTGAGAGGAAATTATTTTTTATTGTTGATTTAATAAGTCATTAATTTGATAGATGTTGGGAATTATAAATGACAGCTATACTCATTTATTGGAAAATTCATCCTTATACAATGTGTATCTTGACAAGATACCAAAGTTTCTAACTTCAAGTATGTATTAAAATTTGTTTCTCGTTTACACATTTAAACTGTTTTCATTTGGAACTGTAACTTGAACAACGAGTTAGAAAATAATGTTATATGCCATAAACTTGATACAAAATATTCTTGACTGGAGTAATTCCTTTTCAATGTGAACAATAACAGTAACTATAAAAATATGTCTAACTTGAACAATGAATTCTTTGCAAAAGGGTTTTGGCAAAGATACTTAGTAAATCAGTAGGGTAAGCAGGATTAAAATTTCTTCCTATATCTGTATGAAATATAATCAATCAATATTCAATGGGTAACAATAACAGTAACTAAAAAATATGTCTACCTTGAACAATGATTTATTTGTTGTATGATGGCAACGTCAAACAACTGACAGCGTACGAAAGATTCGAAAGTCGAAAGCGTCTGGTCAAACAACTAACAGCGTCCGAAAGATTCGAAAGTCGAAAGCGTCTGACAGCGTGCTCCTCAATTCTCAAGTGGGGATCTATAAAAGAAAAACAGCCAAACACAAATTGATCTCTTTCCGTTCGCGACCTTGATGAATAACTACACAAGAAAATGAAGACATTTTTATAGCAAATAAAAACGTTCAGAAAATACTTACCTACTTGTATGATGGCAACGTCAAACAACTGACAGCGTACGAAAGATTCGAAAGCCGAAAGCGTCTGGTCAAATAACTGACAGCGTACGCAAAATTCGAAAGTCGAAAGCGTCTGCCAGCGTGCGAGGATTTCTCACGTGCAAAGTGATCTCTCGCGTGGATCCCGGATGATATGACAGCCATGTGATGTGCGCGTGATTGTCGTTTCAATTGTCCCGGATAATACTCTACTGCGCAGGCTTCGAGTCTTACATCCGAGAAAATTTTGGATTTTTCGCCCTACAGAGAAGAATAGTGTGCTGTCTCGCTAACGCTCGACAGCAATTATCTAATTGCCTACTGATAAAATAAATGAAATATAAGAAATTAACTTACTTTGACGCAAATCTGATTTCCCTAGATATCGGACTAGGTTTTGCCTTTGAATAAAACTGTTTAAAATTATAAGAATCATTAAAATATTCTGAAACACATTGTCACAGTAATTTGATGAAGAAAACTGGAAAAAAAATTAGAATTATGTCAAAAAAGTTGATTTTTGGCAAGACCTACATGAAATTTGCGATTGCCATGGCAACGCCAAAAATCATGGACACACAATTAACATATCAAAATTTCTGCGGAGGATGAAAGTTTCAGCCACTTAGAGGAAATCGTCTTTTCAAAACTTTTAAAATACGTCAGAGGGTTAACGCTAATATGGTTATATACACTATTCTTACATCCTGTTGTCATGGTTATGGCAGGTATAGCATTTTCTAAAAACCCATGAGCAAATTCGAGATCTAATTATTAAACAAAAATGAAAGACGCCTTTGTGCTACCATTAATTCCGAAACTATACCCTCCTCATTTTGTTGTGACTAAGACGACAGAGTTGTGTTTTCGCGTATCATAACTTGTCTGTACTTTACATTATTGCAGGAAATACAACAAAATGTCACAGGATGAGCAAGCCAGGAGTTTGATGGGTGAATGGTCAAATTTTGCTGATAGTGGAGAAAAAATATGAACTTACCGAAAATAACTAACGACAATTGATTCAATGCAAAATGTGGAATATATAAACCCAATTCAACCAAAATTAAGAGTGGCACTTTCGTCATTCAATTTTGTATTTTTCTCGTGATGCAAAGTCTGGTAGTCTTTTGTAAGAGGAGATTACCTGGTAACGAACTCATCAAAATATTTTCAGACATGACATATACACTCAGTGATGGCCACGTGATTCAATTTTCTAACTTCCCGTATAAAGTACCTTTCTTAACCTCATAAGAGGATACCTAACAACGAAAAACCTCCAGAAAGAAATCCTAAGAACTGTCCCTCAGTACGTCTCGGTAGATTCGTGCAATGGAAATAGAATTATTTTCTAGGTGGGAACAGAGAAAGGAAACATTGGTAATTTGGACAGGGCCCAAATTTATTCGTACTGACTTTGTATTACCAACATTTTAAGGTTTTAAGGTAAGGATGTCCTTATACGTCAATAACAGCCCGCGTCAACTGCTTTCTTTGACGCTGTAAAGACTTTTAATTTCAACACTAGCACAAATATGCAATAACTTTGCTTTGTAATGCATGTTTTACTTTATTAGTTGACAGGCTAACGCAATGGAAGGCAGTATAAATTGCTAATAGAATGTTCTTTCTTAAGAATAACGAACAATCCTATTATAACTATTAACAAATAATGTTAGATTTTCATCAAGTTCAGATTGAACAAATCGAAAAAGATCAGTGCAATTAAGGATAAGTTGACGCACTAAGGAAACAAGAGAGGAGTTCACGCTCTAAGGGCATTATGGGTAATCAGGGCAAATTTACAAAGAAGCAAAGCCATAAAACAAATGTTTATCTTTATATTTCCGTTCTGATTTCACATTTGGAGACGAAACATATATTGTAGACGGAGAAACCCTTTTTCTGGGTTTACCAGCGTTTTTGAGCCCATCGAGTGATTGTTGTGGGCGTAGGAATTTTTTTACTGTTAAAACCGAATGATTTGATCAAGTCTTAGCCGCTAAAGCCACAAAGATAACTTCTCCGTTACTCTGATAAGTAGGCTAATGCCTAGCTCAATCGACTCAAAAGCGCTACTTGATGTAGAAAAAGGTTTTCTCTATTTACAGTAAAACGTTTTTCTCGAAAATGAAACTCAGAACGGAAATATGAAAAAAACGTATATTTTGCCGCTTTGTTTCTTTGCAATCTTGTCCTGATTACCCATAATGCCCCTTAGAGCGTGAACTCATCTATAGAGTTAAATTAATAAAGGCTCCCTCCAGGCCATCATTGGTTAGGAGCTGAGTTTTCGTTTCGATTGGTCAGAGACCGATTCCAATATTTTAATAGTCGATTAGTGGCAGATTTTCAATTTTGAACTTCTGTATCCTTGGGAGTGGATGCAGGTGTAAAGTGCTATAAATTGCTTGCATTGTCTGAATTCAGTAGTTGCCAGAGAGTTACTAATTTTGAGGAACTAGGCAAAAGGTACTCTAATTCAAGCAATGAGGTGTCTTAGAACATTGAAACGTGCCGGAAAAGAGATTGAGAGCTGGAACATCAATTGTCGTGCTCTCTTTCTGGTGGAAATTAAGCATTTAAGGTACAGTGGTAGACAGTTAGTTAACTGCTGTTTACTCTTTGTTTCATATCCCCTTGGGTGCCTGTATGACGTACTCAGTAAAAGGTAAAGTCTGCATACGAGCCAAGTGGCCCATCAGGCCGGAGCTTATCCCGGTTTCTGTAGCATGAAGCGACTAGGAGTATTTCTACTCCCCCCTGGATGGGATGCTAGTCCATCGCAGGGTTACCCCCAGCATTAAGTTCGCCGGTACCCATTTATACACCTGGGTGGAGAGAGGCACTGTGAGAGTAAAGTGTCTTGCCCAAGAACACAACACAATGTCCCCGGCCAGGGCTCGAACCCGGACCGCTCGATCCGGAGACAAGCGCACTAACCATGAGGCCACCGCGCCTCCCACAACTCAACTCAACCCGCGCCTCCCACTACTCAGTACGTCATGATTTTTGACCTTGAGGTGCCTATATGACGTACTGAGTACGTCACAATCTTAAGAGATTTAGTCAAACTCCAGGCATACCGGGAACAACTTTTATCAGCACCTGAGAATCATGGGAGATTTTTCGAGAGACTGCTCATTTCCCATTGCTGTGACGTCACATAGATATCAGCGAAATTAACCACACTGAAGAGACACTTAATGACCTTTTAGAAAATGCGCACATGTCCATAGTTTAAGTGAGAAAGCTTATAGCATTTGACGTATTTCTCTAGACATCCATTTTCAGTGAAAATGGTGTGGTACACAACGTACAAAATAGTCTGGCACGCAGGGGGATATTGATTAAAATTAATAACTGTAAACAGATCAATACGCATATATAATTTCTAATAAGATTCAAACACCTGGTGATCAATAAAATGATCCACGAATAGGTGTATTGAACGTATCTTGTCACTTGTTTTACGTGGTAAGACTCCTGTTCTTGAATGGAATTGCGACGTTGGGAAAGCAGTTTTAAAACTTAAGCAGAACAAACCTATTTTGTTGGTTACAGCGAGTGCCTCAGTGCTTGGCCGTGCATGTGATGGAATGCGATCAGCTGTCTTCTGTTGTCGAGAAGACAACCTGAAAACATCGTTAGAATTTTACCTTATACGTCTGTTAATCCTTACTGCAAGGTTTTTCGTATTTTCTTATTTCCTGTTTTGTGAACATTTATCTCTTCTTCTCTTGAAGGAAACACAGGAGGGCGAAACTTCAAACGTTCTAGAAAGCTGGCGAAAGTTTCAGGTCTCCCCACTTTGATTCTAACCAAAAGTACACGGCATGCTTGACGTCAACATTATATGAGGGTGGAAAGGGGCAAAATCATTTTCCGAAATATTGTGTCAGTGTCCCAAAAAGATTTGGGAAAGAGTTTATTTTTATGAACAAGAATCGCGTAATATTACTAAAACAAACAACAAAACGACTGCCACAAGTCAATCACAAATAAAATGCAAGTTTTACTGTCAAATACGATATTCACTTGAAAAGGGTTGGTAAAGCATACTGGTTATTATTCAAGAAGTAACCACAATTGCATATCAATTAAGTTTCGTAACTAGCTATATAATTCGAGTTTGGCCAAAAAAGCATCGTGAAGACAAAATAAACCACTAGCAAGGTAACGTGTTATCACCGTTAGACATTAGAGACACCTCAGTACAACAACACGGATTACGTACTAAATCTGTCAACAGTACAGCTGAGTTTACTGAGCATCTGTTGAACCTTTAAATCCTACATGCAGTTTTTATTTACTTTGATAGCGGCAGCTATTTAAGATAGCAGCAATTAATTTTAAATACTTACTCTTAAATACAGTGTCATATGCTACAAAACGTCCCAGGGTTCTCATGAACAATAAGAATCCAAGTTCCGCGACTTATAATATGAATCTATGAAATGCCTGGCATTCCAACGATCGCGAAAATCCTAATTGCATGACCTTGTTGTTCAGGATGTTCCACATCTTGACCTTAAAAACAATATTGAAATGTCATTGCTTGCCCTAGGCCCTGAGAAAATAACAAACCTAACTAAGCTATTTTATCATAAAAGCATTTCTATTCCACAAAAGGCTTAAGAGAAGCTTTACAAGTGTGGAATTAATGACAGCTACAATATGTACCATGTTAATTCACGGAAAACTTGTCAGCATACTCGCTGACAGTAAGGAATTCTCAAATAAATACCTAAAACAGATAATTTACAGCCAAGCACCGTATTATAATTCTGACTTAGTGCTATGGATTTTATTTTTTCACAGCTCTTAGCGTGGCTGGTTTCTTTTGTTTGTTCATTGTGGTCAGCATGAGAGAAATGTACGACGTCAACAAATCGTCCATTTTGTAACCCTGCGGAAATTTAAAAAGATAATTCGATTAAAAGGCACAATATCTTTAACTATTCTAATTAATTTCAATTCAATTCATCTTGATCTTTGTGCAATTGAAGCCATCTTACCAGTGACGTTTCACACAGAAGCCTGCTCCCTTTCACCAGACTTCCAATTGTCATGTGGAAATACGTGTTACCGCTGCTCCAGTTGGAAATTTTGGTGAACGGATAGGTAGCAAGGATATCCTGCCAAACAATAACGGGATAAACTTGAGCAACAAGACCAACATCTGACAACTTAGCGTCTGACCACTTATGCAATCAGTCGTCGGATTAAGGTGATAACTTTCCACTCGAATCCGAAGAAACGAAGGTGTTGCTTTAATTGTTACCTCAAGAAAAACATTATCCCTAATGATCATCAAATATTTCTTTTACGATTCAATGGGACACTGCTGACGCATTTGAAAAATACTTTGGTGTAAAAGAGGATTTATAATGATAACGATTTCCGGGTGATTTGCTATGTTCTCTCATGTATTCATGACGTCATCGTGTTTTGCCTTGTGGGCATACCTTAGTTCGGGGATCAATAAGGTTAACACCATTCTTGTTAATAGCAATCAAAAGATTTTCAGGGAAGTTAGGCTCTGTTGTTTGCTGAAAGACAAAAGGACAAATTGAGATTAACAAATGACTCAGCAGTATTCTAGGGCGGAAATTGTGCTTCTGTAACATGAAGCGATTGGGAGAATTGTTGCCTGTCTAGGTGGGATGCTAGTTACAGCAATTTATAAAGGTATTGTGAGAGTGCGTTGCTCATTAACATAGTACAACGTATGTGATGTTTTACTCAAAGTTAACAATTCAGGTAGCCTGCGAGCAGGCTCTTCGCGTGGCAACCGAAAGGAGAGGAAAGGGGAAGAAGTGCCTGCCCGCACCGCCTTGAATTCTGAATCGGTGCGTCCAAAATTTGGACGCAAAATACTGACTGGCTAAGATTAATACGTTGGCGACCTTATCCAACTGTGATCGGGTTCTGTTTAAGGCCGCTTGTGCCAAAATTTAAGAAAAAATTAATTTCCTTTCATTTTGAATGCAGTGGCTTCCCTGCTAGAAAGAAACGATGTTCCTGCTGTGTTACACAGGACTAGCGAAAAGTCTAGTCACAGCAGGCTCTTCTTTCCTTTCTCCTTTCATATACTTTTTTCTCCACGAAGAGCCTGCTCGCAATTCAGGTAAGGCTACAATTCAGGCAATGCCTGTAGTGGTAGTAGTAATTCAGTAGTGCAAACTAGATGTGCTAGAAGAAGAAACAAACAGCCTGTGTTGATCGTCGTTATCCAGGACTAATGCGTTAACAAGCCAGTTGATAGCGTTCTTCGCGTTTGATTCATTACAAGAAAGCCCGTAATATTGCAACACAACAGTTGTAGTTCACAATTACTTCTTGTTACCTTAACTTCAAAAAACGCTGAGCCGAACGTTGGCCATCTGTAAATGATCCTCAAGAAAGAAACCTTGGCATCATTCTTTGACTTGCCTGCATGTTTATTGAACGCTGCAACTATGGCCTGGCAATAATAAAAAAAAAGAGTTCGAGTAATCATACAGAAAGAAATGATTGAATAGAGCTGCAATAACAAACTGAACAGATGCGAGAGTAACAAACCCTCTTCCAATCATCTGGGGACTGGTCTCTACTCAGGTCAGGTGGAATGAGCTCACGTAACATCTTACTGTGCGAATAAAACAAAACAGACAAACTGGAATCTTTGTATCGCTTGTCACTGACTTCTTAGTTGCGGAACAACGTTATAACAAGAAGATATCAGTAAAGACCGGCCGGTAGTTAGGAGAGTTATATATAAAGTTTGAAATCTTACAAATCAAAACAAAGCAACTTCAGTTGACGACTTGTTAGAAAAGGTACATCAAACACTTACTAGAACAACAGCCACAAACAAACAACAAATAAAAAAACTAAGTACTCTGACGTTCGTGGACTTCAAGTAAGCACTTAACTCAATATAACAACGTACTCTTAAACGTCGACGACACTGAACATGTATAAAGTGAGGGTTAGTAGTGCTTACGGTATGCTGGGGAATTCTCGTTTGTCCTCGCCGAATCGCACCCTGTAGATAAGAGCTGCTAGCTGACTCGCTTCTTCCTTGGTGCATTTATGGTAGCCTCTTAAGTATTTTGGTAACTCCTGAATCAAACACAGGAATTTTGTTAACAAAGGCGACAGCTGTCAAAATACAGCATAAAAGGATTCACGAGAAGATTCCCGAGAAGTCTGCATACCTGGTGATAATGAAATATTGTGTCAGCGGCAACATCCTTTGAAACTACTGTTGTTGACCATAACTTCTTCATAAAGAAAACTTGATAAGTCAAGTTTGGCAGCTGACCTGTAGAGCCAATGCGTGAAAAACTTTACTTTTGAGCAAATGAAGCGTTGAAAACACAAACGAAGATACTATTAACATATGAACTAAAAGTAACAACTAGAAAACTGTACCTTCACGAGTAGGCCTGGCCTTTTTCAGCCACTCCGTTAGATGTCTCACAAAGTCAAAGAAGAAATCTCCTTCAGGAACGCTGATGACTGTAAATATATAGCTTATTGACACCAAGCTCAGGAAATCGAAAGAAACAAGCAGATCTAATATAGAGATTTAGTTAAGCCTAAAAGCAGAGCTTCGTCCGGGTTGATCAAAGCCCGATTAAGCTAACGCAGGATAAGTTTTGTAACTTTGCTGTGAGGTTTCTGTTTACATTGTTTGGCCGCGGCCTTCTGTTTTGAGTTTGAATAACCCCAAACTACACAAAACATAAGCTGTGAAAAACATTATTAAACAAGAAAATTTTGTGCTTTAATCCTGCGTTAGCGTTAACTTGCCCCGATTACAACAAGTTAGCCTCGGTTGAGCCTGCGATCCAATCAAAACCAAGACTTGGTCAGCGGTCAACTTCAAAAAACATTTGACCTCAATAAGCTTTAAACTTGAGCCCGCGATATGGTCACGTGATACTGGTCAGCGGATACCTTGTAAGTGTCAATTGACTATAACCAGGTCAGATTTGGCTGACCCTATGATCATGGCCATTATGACGTCACGGCGAAAGAAGCGCGCAAAATGCACAAAATTTTCGAAAATGGCGTCGTCGCCTCTCGCTGATACAACTTTTTGAGGCAGATTTCTCCAATCATTCCAGCTTCAAATGGTATTGTATTTGGATCTCAAGGAGTGATTATCATTTTTCTTTCTTGAGAGGTAAGTAGATTTTAATTATAACCGAAAAATCTTGCAGAAAGTGTATTTAAAGTGTTACAGTAATCGCTCTCCGTTGGAAATATGAGGCAAAATTTTGACTATTCGCCCTGTAAAATTGCCCTTTTTACGTGATCGGTAACGTAAAGAAACGTGTAACTTGGTCACAGAATAGCTTATATGTATGGGAAAACATTGTATCTGAAGATGATTTTGAAGAATCAGCAGTAAAAATGATCAGTCCATTTGAGTATGAAATATCTGCGATCTCGTGCTCGGAGTGTTGCATGTGTACTTCACAAAACTGAAACCTTTTCACATATTCTGCAACGGGCCTAGCGAACAGAAATATTATCCACAATGAAGGAAGTGAGAACTTTCACAAACAAGAACTTAAGCTTAATTATTTAAATAAGACAAAGTCTGCCTACTGCACAACGGTGGTTAAAATGCAGACAGAGGATAACATGCAGACTGCAGACTTTTTAAGAATATTTTATTCCCATTTCCTTTATATAGAGCTTGTGCTCCGTTTAGCCTGAAATATACGGCACAGGTTAGCCGGTGTATGGTTAGCTCGATCTCTCTATAAATGAAAATGGGAATATGATATTCTTAAAAAACCTGCAGTCTACATTTTACCCATGGTTTGCAGTCTAGTCTTGTAAGACCTTTCTCTTCCTCATAGGCCACTTTCGTGCTGCTTTGACCACAGGCTGGTAGTTCGGAGTATATTCAATTTCCCATAGGGAGCCTCTGCGGAGGAGAGAGTACAAGGCCCCATTTATATGGTCTCGGGTACTGAAGACAACCCTAACAGACCCTTCTGAGGCTACTTTATCAAGTGTTTAATATATGACATGAAGTGGTCCCTCCAGGATTACTTAAGCCTTTCTTCATACTCCAGTGCTCAGTTATCCTTCTTCGTTTGGCTTCCTTTCAGTCATTTGATCACTGTCGGGTTTGTGAGTTAATTTTTATTTCTCCATACCATGAGCTGCCCCAGGTAGGCCAGTCATAGTATTTTGACGAAAAAAGGTTATCATGCCTACCAGGATTACCTTGGTTATGTTGCTAAGGGTGACTTGTGTTTCACTTTCTCAACAAAACAGTGAAAGTTAGCTCGTTTAGGGTCACTGGGGCGAGGGCTTTCTTGGTTACCTAAGACCAAATAAGGGGCCTCACTGTCGGCTGCAATTATGTATGCTTATATAGCAAAACTTGAGTTCCAAACTCGGTCACCTTGAGTTTTGAAGTCTGATTTATTTTAATTCCTAAACAATATTGTAACTTTTCTTTAAGTAAGGATCCAAAAATGCTTAATGCAGAGTGATTGTTGTAGTTTGTTTGACATGCTTCAGAAATTTTATTTTTCTTTTTTGTACAGGTGAGGGTGCTGAAAAAATTTCTTTATGTGAAAATCTGAAGACCTCAGTTCAATACATTGATACTGGAAATGAGCTATTTTATGTTTTATAAATTATGATGTTAGCTCCATGTACATTACCGCCTTGTATCTGCTTGGACGGGACTTAAAAGGTGGATGGGGGTTGGATCATTTAATTGTGACAATTGCATTTTTTAATGGTAAATACATACTTGAGTTCTTGGTGCTGGATCTCATTAGGAAATTTGTCTTTTTGTTTACATTTTCTGTTGAAAAGAGTTAGGGGTGATATGAAAACCAAAGAGGGAAGGGAGGTCATATAAACATTTACTGCAATTTTTGAGTGGTGAATATTATGAGGAGTCTTATTATTTTGATCTTTTTAAACCTTAAGTTATCATCCTCCACTACCTTTGCAAGACCATTCAAGCAGGTCCCATTTCTGGCAGTACATGCAACCACCATGGAAAGCTATCTATTTATTGTCAATGTACTGTCAATTAAACATTTAAAACCCAATTCTGTGTGTTATTTGCTGGAAATGCACACTTATCATTCTCTTGAAGCCAAAAATAAACTCATCAATGGAAAAAGCAACAGGGAACCTGGGATGGAAGGAGTTGGGGAGAAATCAGGCTTTAAGTTCATGTTTACAAGTACAACCTCTGTGACACTTCTCGAGAATATTTCTTTGTAGGTCAGTTTAAGCTTAGTGTAAAATAATTGTTAAAGCTATCTTTGTTCACGTAAGATTTATGATGAAAATTAAAAGCATAAAGTATAAAGAAAAGAATTGATTGTCATTTCAAACTTAGAGGTAGTAAAGCTATTACAGTTTGTCAAGACAGATACTATTTGAAAACAAGGGGTTTGGTTATAATAAGAGATCACTCGATATTGATCTTTCCAGCTTTGTCATAACCTTCTACTGAACTCTTTGTTCTGGCAAAAAGTCATTTTGGCTTAACAAGGTTCTCCTGGTTAAGTTAACTCTTATTGCTAATGGCTTAGCACAGGAAGTATCCCTGTTCATATATCCTTTTCTCTTAATTCACTTGCTGCTTGGAACCAGATTCTATATTTTTTAGGTCTTTCTATATAACATCCTACGCAGTTTTCTTTTACAGTCTATTTAGTCTATACTGAGAAATGAAAAATAAATAGAACCCAAAGTACCAGTTTAGGATACAGTACCTCTCTTGTCAAAAGTTCAGAAGAAGAAACAGCTTTCAACTGCATGCGGACGCCCGAGGAAACAGATCACGATCCGATCTTATATTTGACGAACATTTTAACATGAAATGAAGCACCTTTCTGGCAAGAGGTCTGGTCCATGTTATTCTGAGTATCATCCATTTCATCTAGGTCTCCTGTAGAGTGATTTTATATCATTTTACCGTCTAAAATATCCACACGTCTGCTCGGAGCTGGTTGGCCTCGCAGAAGAAAATGTTATCTTTGACGGTTTTGTGGATAATTTAGCGCAGAAAAATAATTCCTTGGTACATTATTTACTTTCCAACCCAGCATATGACTTGATAGTTCAAATGTCTTTGCAAGGGAGCATTTTCTCATATTTCGAGGGTTTCGAGTATTGATCAGCGGGTCCTCCACGCTATCGTCTACAAAATAATGGGTTTAAACCCACTGATCATTTTTATGCACATGTTAAATGATTCGTTTTCATCACTATTCAAACGTTTTAAACCATATCAAGGTCATGTTTTTGTGTTCGTGTTGTTCATTGTTGGGTTCTCCAGATATCGCCCAAGAAACGGGTGCAAAGCTCCACTTTTCAATCGCGTTTTTAATTGAGCGATCTCGAAATTTTGCATGTTTTTGTGCCTTCTGACTTCTAGTTTTTGAACACCAAAGTATTTTTGGACACAATATTAATAGGTTATCTTATTCCTGCGGTCTGTTGATCGCTTTCTTTCAAATTCTTTGAGCAATCATCGGATGAAAAACTTGTCTGGTGTCATGTTTTAGCGGCCATTGAAACTTCACGGGCCGGCTCACGAGTGACGTCATAATGGCCAAGATCATTGGACGCGGAATCGCATGGCTGCCCAAGCGAAGTTGACCTCTCCCTCCTGACTATAACATGGATGTCCAATATCAAAGATGTACGCTGTAAACCAAAACTTGGCATTAGCCGGAGTATGGCCGCCATGTTGCGCGACGTCGTTTTTCGTCGTTGGGCGCACACGGCCGCGATACATGCCGCTAGCCATGTTGACCATGAAAAAAGAGTTTCATGGTTTTCTATTTCTATGCATGAATGTGGCTCTCTTCCAATAGTTATGGTGCTCCGCTATAACTGGAATACAAAACTGATACACAATTGTAACCAAGCATATAACGTGACAAAGACAGGTACATCTATTACTTACCTTTATCGGCAATTTTAACAAATAAGCTGAATCCTTCAGAAGACTTCAGTCCCAGGCGCTGCGCAACGACAGCACAAAACTCTTTCGCGCGGGTACTGGAATCTACCTCAAAGGCCTGCCAAGAGAAAAAGAAAAAACGGTCTGAAAATCAAAAAGGAAACTTGCAGCAATGTATGAACTTCAGCAAAGCGGCACAAGAGACAAACGCATCAAAAAACTCTACATACATCCATTGTGCCGCATACACTAGTCAGTTCAATTTCCAGTGCTTTCAAAAAGAGCATATTTCGCTCATGCTAAAAAGGGATCATTGTCTAATTCTGCTTAATACTTCACACACGGAATTTGCGATACTCTTCACTGAGCAAATATGTGGAATCTGTACAAAAACTCACAAAGATCATTTTGAATTCTCCATTATTGACTAAGGAAAAACTAATGAACGGTAAAGAGCAGCACTTAAATTTCTAATCAGGAAGGAAGAAGTATTAAAGTATTGTAAAGCGCCATGGACAATTAGTGGAAAATGGCGCTATATAAATTATATTTATTTATTATTTATTTATTATTACCTGATCACTATCATCGGGAAAGTACACTTTATGGAAAATCTGAGTTGTTTTGTGCTGAAATGGAATTTAGCAATTAGAATTACAGTCGAACTACCAAACAGCAGGACATGGAGTAAGTACATCACATACACCAGACGCTTAGCTTGATTGATTTTATCGACAAAAATCAACCAGCATCATGAGCAAAGGTTCGACATATTTGTTTACGGGGGAGGGGAAGGGTGGCAACATCTAAAAAGGTTTACCGGAAATAAAATATAAAAATAAAAACGTACTGCCATCCATTCCCATAAACAATCGCGCACCTGGATTAAAAAGATTCTAGATTATCAGGTTTCACTGTAAAAATATCTTTGATATTACCGACAATATGACATTGAAAACAAACATCTAAAACAGAAATACCACACCTAAACACTATGCTACACACTACACTATACGAGCTGTTATTCTTGAGGTTCAGTTGAGATGAGAAAGCTATTAATTTTTGTTACTTATCCTAACTTATGATGTACTTTTAAAAGGGCAATGTAGAATTTTTACTTATGTATGAAAACCACAGCCCACCTGTATCGCCTCCACCTCAACTATGTGAGGTGGGTATTTCCGCTGACCGACTCGTATGGTTTTCTGCAGTCTAGAGAGGCAGTCATGAGCTAGTGCCTGTTTACTGGAACATGAGCGGAATACATGGTTCACTTCCCTCATCAGCGACGAACTGAAAACAATACAAACCATGAATACAATATCGCACTGTTTAAAAACACAAGAAAACTATCCCGACTCAGATTTAAAAAGATAATTCATGAAATAAACAAACCTGCAGGCAAAGATACCGGTACAAAGCCACAACAACTCCCAGCCTTTCTCCTCACTTGAGCTGTAAAGTAAGAAGTGTACAAAAAACGAAATGAGCTAAAAGACATTCCGAGGCCAAAAAAAAAAAAGATTTATTTAATACAACTCTGGAAAAGAACTGCAAAACACTCTTATAACATAATAGAAGTCGCAAAACTACTCGGAATAACCAGGCAAAGGAACCAAGTTGAAGAAACTGGCACACTGCAGCCGGGTACTTACGGAAGTCTGTTCTCCGTGATTTGTTTGATTAACTGACAGTAAACCTCGTCTCGCAAAGGTTCCTAAGCAAACAAACGACTGAGTCAAACTTGAGTAACAGGTTAATGGGTAACTATCTAGCACTCTCTTTTAATTATTTTATGAAAACAGAATCACGGTTACACGAAATCTACAATGCTCTAATAACGGCACAGTTTGATTACTGCAGCCCAGTCCGAGACTGGTGCAGCTGTTAATTAAGCGACAGAAACTTGAAAATCGTGCCACTAGAGTCAAGCATGTACGGGATGTGGGAAATCTGTCTTCTACTTACGTGGAGAAGAGCTGGTTCAAATATGGCGTCTGTGAGATCTGTTGTTTGGCGAAACCGTTTAGATGGATAATCACCCATGTACTTCATGATAGGTCAGATACGTCAAGGCAGTAATACACTGATCAAAAGATATGACAAATATATGCACAGGGCGATAACACACGACACGGACTCTCTTAGGTGTCAGGCCAGTCACAATAAACCAGCTGCAGGAGCAGGAGTGGCGGATAGGACGACTCTCGCTGGATGGGATGCTAGTCCACCACACGTTACTCCCAGCATTCTGTCGTTGCCTCACTAAATCGTTAGTACCCATTTATACTCCTGGCTGGGGAGGGGTACTGTGAACCAAGTAACCATTAGTTTTGACTACGTTGTGTCTGGTTGATAACTTGGCATGTGATAAGTAAGAGCGTGTTGAACAGGTTTTATGAACACAGAGCTTAGCGAACACAAAACTAAAGAAAACTCGTTACTCTCAGAGAGTCAACTGAAACCTTCTCAGGTTACAATAATCATAAATGAATAACTATCCTATTCTATGTTATTTGAAGGATATCCAAGAAGATCTGTGCGGCCTTCTGAGCAAGTTCCTCCTGACCTGCCAGTCGCTTTAAAAGTGGCTGCTTGATAGGATCCTGGAAACAATAACAGACTAAGAAAAAAAACTCGCAATATGGTTCACTCATGATATTTATTCTGTATATCCGTAACCCTCTCTCTGGTGCCGAGGGTAAACAGTCGAGACGCCTGAGGACTGATTATTGTGGCAAGTAACCAAGAGCAGAACATAGCAGTCATTTTAAACCCTTGGAGGATTCAACTCAACACCTCAAAAAATGATGACACTGTTGTTTAGATGTCTTCATAAAATACATCACAAGAAACAGGACAACAGTTTGAAAATTCCCAAACAAAGCAATGTCTTTTTTTCTGCGCACAGTTATTGATAACCGCTCTTTATGAATTAAAATTAGACAGGTGCAAAGAACTAAGTGTAAACTGAGCTAAAATACCTTGGTAAAAGCCCATGGTATGTTCTTGTCTCTTCTCTTGACTTGTGACTGCAATGCTTTGCTCAATGTTCTCTTAGGGGGTGGTAGAAAGTGCTCGATGGAATATTCCTCTAAAGTGTAAGGCTTTTCAAACGTTTCAACCTCCTCTGGGTAAATAGCTGTGTGAGTTGTGGCGATGATCTTTTCCGAACTTTCCAGAGACTGATCATTGAATAACGCCTGTTAAAATGTGTTTACGAATCAGTGAATGTTGCTGTAAAAATATCACAAAAAAAACTTATCGCACTTATTAAAGGTGTGTTAGCAACGCAGAAGATATTGCAATTTCTCCGTGGAAGATACAATGATAGATATTTGAAGTGAACTTACGCCAGAGTTGTAGAACCAAATGTACTTTCTATGAGAACAAGGAAATCCAGCAAGGATCGCTGAATGCATTTTTTTGGACTTCATCACAACAATCTGCTCTAAGATCCCTCGGTTTTCAATAATTTTGAGATTTTGCCAAAGAAATATTGATTATTTTGTAAACAAACTAGCGTTGTAGGTAGTCATCACCCGCTGTGAAGCGATGCGTTAAATAATTCGTGCACGAAACAAAATCACAAATGTGAAAGTGTGAGAAGTGTACCACAATATGATCAACAAATAGTTCAGCTTTAACAAAAGTTCGTTTCACCCAGTGATAAGCTCTTCCAAATTTACCACATCATGGATCTTGGAAAAGAAAAAGTCAATCTGTTTAACTCATGTAAATAATAAATGAGAAACGTCTTATAAAATAGAGACGACCAATTACATAAGTAATTAAAAGTCTCGTTCAACACAAAGTGCTTGAGGATAGGGTGATATGGTTTGACGCGTTACTCAAGACTCAACCAAACAGCAGGACATGGAGTAAGTACATCACATACACCAGACGCTTAGCTTGATTGATTTTATCGACAAAAATCAACCAGCATCATGAGCAAAGGTTCGACATATTTGTTTACGGGGGAGGGGAAGGGTGGCAACATCTAAAAAGGTTTACCGGAAATAAAATATAAAAATAAAAACGTACTGCCATCCATTCCCATAAACAATCGCGCACCTGGACTAAAAAGATTCTAGATTATCAGGTTTCACTGTAAAAATATCTTTGATATTACCGACAATATGACATTGAAAACAAACATCTAAAACAGAAATACCACACCTAAACACTATGCTACACACTACACTATACGAGCTGTTATTCTTGAGGTTCAGTTGAGATGAGAAAGCTATTAATTTTTAGCAATGTAGAGCCTGAGATAAGTGTATGAACACTCCCAAAGAAAAATAATTTACAAGTTTAAAAAGCCAACATTGTTTGGACATGCTTTCTTTGTTTTATTCCTAACAATGATATCGTCATGTACGCTGCAGTCAGCTTACCAGAGTATCAGATGATGGTTTAGCAATGGTGGGCAGTACATAAACACATTCAGCCGGAAAGTCTCCTTTCCTTCCGGTCCTTTCACAGATTCCAGAACACCATCCAGAGTTCAGAACTGTCTCTCCTGTGTCACTCTCAAGAATGATCAAATCACCTTTCTTGAAACTCAGGAATGATGAGCTCTCAGCTGAAAACAAACAAACAAACTGCTGTGTATTAAAGTGGCCATGTCTTACTACCTTAACTGATTTTGTATCGACTTGTGTAAGGTGGTCACGTCAAAACTATTTGGACGATTATGTCGCAATTGTTGCTCAGATTCAATGAAACTTGATGACACTTCAAAAAAATCGTTTGCAAGGAAAGCAAAATAAAGGAATAAAATTAAATAACTGATAAGATTAAGCTAAAGTTGATTTTAATTGGGCAGAGAAAAATGAGGTCAAGGTCAATAACTATGACAACAAGGTCATTCTCACTGGGGAGGGGACGGAGATAAAAGCACTACATCCCCACCTGGACTCTGATAGTCAACCATTGCCACGACATATTTGGATCTTTTTCTTAATCCCTCAAGGAAGAACTGTACCAGCTCTTGGATGTCATCAGAGTTAGCTGACGTGAAAGTGTATTCGTCTCCTTTGACTGTGGTAAGTGTAAAACTTGAGCTCTCTGACTTCAAGGTCCTGCCACACACACACAACAATTGTCTGTTGGATACTGAAAAACTTCGTCAAACAATTCCCTTTTATAATTAACTGAAATGTAGTTAAGACACGTTTCAAATCATCACGTCATAGAACAATAAGAAAACATTTTCCGTTACATTCAAAAAAATGTTTCGAGAGAAACTATCTGTTAATTTAGTAGTGACCCTAACTGTTACCCTTGTGATAGAATAACTCACAAAACTAGAATAATGATACACAGCAAAAAAAAAAGGAACAATGTACAGGTGAAAGGAAACAACAACTAGAGGCTGGTAAGCCTGTGATCTCTGGAGACTCTCAGTTATGGTCGTCATAAATAAATTACAATGTATAGAGAGGAAGCCACATCAGTCTTAGCTGGTTTTCATCCGGGTCCTCTATCCTGGTCGAACTGGAATTTACAAATGTTGGTTTTTGTGGAGGGAGGAAAACCGGAGAACCCAGAGAGAAACCCTCCAAGCAAGGCTAGAATCAACAAAAAACTCAACTCACAAATGGCACCGGGCCTTAATCGAACCCAGGCCACATTGGTGGGAGGCGAGTGCTCTCACCACTGCACCATCTAATATGAGCATCAAATCCTTTACAGTGTCAATTCGTGAATAATCAACAGATATGAAAGTGTGTAGTACTGTAATGATGTTAGAAAACAGCTTTAGGAGGTGATATTATTTACCTTATGCTTGTGACAGTAGTGATCTCGGGAAACTGAAGATCAAGCAGCACATGTTCTTGATCATCAACAACATAAACTCCAGTCCAGTTCACTGCTACTATCACGTCATTCTGTGGCAGACTGGGGCCTGAAAACTGGTAAGCTTCATAAAATCGAGAGAACAACAGTGGCCACTTATAACGAGCGTAGTTGACAATATCTTCTTTGACGCTCTGAGGATTAATCTTCTCAGCCGTGTAGTATCCCTGTTAAACGGTACACATACAATATCAAACACAAGCACCTTGGTACATGAATGGAATTCCCAGCCTCTCTCCAATGTCTTCACGTATTCTTTCACTTCAATCTCTCTCTACGCATTGCACACTCTCTTCTTTTCTCTTCAAGTATCCGCAATCTCCCTCTACGTATTCACACTTCCCCCAATCTCTCTCCACGAATTCACACTCCCCCAATCTCTCTCCACGAATTCACACTCCCCCAATCTCTCTCCACGAATTCACACTCCCCCAATCTCTCTCCACGAATTCACACTCCCTCAATCTCTCTCCACGAATTCACACTCCCCCAATCTTCCTCTACGTATTCACACTTCCCCCAATCTCTCTCCACGAATTCACACTCCCCCAATCTCTCTCCACGAATTCACACTCCCCCAATCTCTCTCCACGAATTCACACTCCCCCAATCTCTCTCCACGAATTCACACTCCCTCAATCTCTCTCCACGAATTCACACTCCCCCAATCTTCCTCTACGTATTCACACTTCCCCCAATCTCTCTCCACGAATTCACACTCCCCCAATCTCTCTCCACGAATTCACACTCCCCCAATCTCTCTCCACGAATTCACACTCCCCCAATCTCTCTCTACGAATTCATACTTTCCTCAACATCCCTTCTTGTATCCATACTTTACCCAACTCTCTTTTGAACGTCGCGTATGCACATTGTACAGGAGACGCACGTTAAATGAAATGTTTTGCAGTCTAGGTTAAACAAAAAAAGGAAAAAGCCTTAGTGATGTTAACTTAAAATGTGTTTGTTGGTGTAACGTACCTTTTTATGGCAGTTCATTACAAGGTGAGCCCACTTCTCTAACCCTACCCTACCCCCCTGCAGCTGACTCTCAGGGAGGTAAGAGGGCAGTAGGTTGAGTAGTCTGTCTGGTAGCATTTCCTTACCATACTCAACATAGTACTGCTTAGCAGCCACGTCTGCCAAATCTTCATCCTGTAAACAAGGTGAAAAGTTCTTGTGTTAATACATTACGCTAAACTAAAAACCAAAGGAAACAAACAAAAACAAAACAAAAAATGTGTCTTCAAGAAAACGAGATCAGCATTGTGGTGGTAAATATAAAGCTGGTCTCCATTTGATTTGGTCTCTGAAATGAATGAGCTGGATAGACCTGACCCAATGAGCTGCTGTTACAGAGTGCAAGTCGCGTGTCCTTATAAATATAACAACAGCCACATAATTATAACTAAAAGTAAGAAGTTTGCCTGCCCTGAAGCTGACTGCAGGGTCTCCAAATACAGCAACAAGATACAAGACAGAGACGAGATTAAGCCCGCACCATGCCATAACTACAGTGACGTGAGATGTGACCTCACCTTATCACAGCGATATTCCCCAAACTTAACTCCTCTGACCACCTGTTGGTAAATAAGATTTGTGCCTATTTGATCCACGGTAGGATCGTGCCATGGAGAGAAGATTTCTTTCCTAAAGAACAACCGCCATGGTGCGTTCATCTCCTTCGCTCCTTTCTCTTTAGCGTACTGTTCACACTGTGAAATGGCATCCATCACGTGATCACTTCCACTACCGAGACTTGACACCTACAGTAAGAACAAGTCCAGTAAGGTTGTAAGTATCATACCCCAAAGTGATCTGGAATAACGCCAATCAGTAAGATATGTATTATTGTGAAGTTTTCCAAACTTGCCTGTTGAGCCGTGTAGAACACGTACCTTGTCAAAGAGTGCAATGTACAGTGAAAATCCAAACTGATCTGTGAGTGAGATCTTGTCAGCCAGCTGACTGCACAGTTCCTTTGCTGTTGTAGCGGAGTCCGCTAGAAGAGTCTTTGTTGTTCCATCCATGAATGTTATTGGCAACATCAGAGGCTTCTTGGATTTAGTAGCCTGGTCAATTGGAACACATCAAATAAGTTTTAAAAAAGAAACATTGAATGGATGTTTTATTGGAAAAAATACTAAAGCTTCATATCAAATCAAGACTCTATATATTAGTGCACGACTAAAACAGAAAAACTAGAATCACCCGTGTACCTGTAACTCAAGCCAGCTGGGGGGCTGGTGCCGACATCCATTCTGCTGTGTTCTTCTTAGCCTCTCCTCACAATATGGCGCATATCCAGGGGGTCCGTCTCCAATGAAACACTTTAGGTATTTAACAAACTACAGCAGCAACAGGAAAAATACCCCAGAAAAGAATGAAATACAGGAAATGAATGAAAAGAATATGGAAAGCAAGAAACAGACTTACTTTGAAGTCGAACTTACAACCATAAACAGATGAGTGAGTTAGCTGTGAATTCATTAGCCTAGGGTTACAACCACTTCTTATCACTTCTCGTAAGTTTGATTTTCGGTAGCGACGTGCGGTGGTTGTATCGGCATGCTATTAATTCACAAGAATGGTCCAATAGAGAAAATAATACATCACTTCGATTATGTCCAATTTTTTTTTTTAACTGACGTTAAAACAATTGTTTGAGACTCGTTACAAAGAGTTTTGGAAAGGAAGTTTAAGAAGTTGAAAGAGATCAGTTACACTATAGAGGCAGGGACAGGAGCACAGGAAATGAGTGTTGACTAACCTTTTCTGATGGCGCAAAACATCCAAGACAAAGTGACATTAGAATCCATCCTCGCGCATGACTGGACTTGGAAGGATTTTGACTTAACTGTTTACAAATCTGACAGTAAATTTCATCTCTGAGGTCAGGTCTTAATATCCCGTGGCCAATAATGAAGTGAAGTTTTTCTAAGTTGGAGGTCGGTCGATCTTGAGCTGACAGAGGGCCATAGCCTTCAGTCAGGGTTCCACTTTCTTCTGCTTCTTTTAACTTTGCTGTCACATCCTAAAAAGCCCAAAATTAAATGTTTGATGCGTTGACATCAGAAAAATAAAGATACTTTCGAAATGATTAGTAATATCCTACGGCAGGGAAGTCAAAATACGACACACCTCGTACACAACCCAACCCAACAAACACAACGCAACGCAACGCAACGCAACGCAACGCGACAAAACACAACACAAAGTTTCTGGGAATAAAGTGTGACGGTCGGTTGTGAGCAGTACTTCGAATGACATTCTTCACTGTTAAACAGTTTTCCAAGTTCAATTTTATATATTTGAAACAATTTGTATTGTTGACCACATGACCCACCTTGGTTATTTTTGACTTCTTTTTCAACGTTAGTGACACGATTTTCTTTCGAAGTGTTTCTCTTTTCTCTTTACTCAATGCATTGCTAGATCCCTGAAACGTTATGAGGATACATCGAATATGTTAAAAATGTTGAATGTTTATAGTGGTCGATGCGCTTAGCTTCAGCTAGCTAGTTCTCAGGCATGCCACTTAAACTGAAAGAAAGAAATATTTCAAATAAACATAGTAGGCTTACAAATACCAACTGGCGGGAGGGAACAGTTGGCTATTTACAAACATGACCGGGTAGTTGAACTAGGGTCTACCGAGAAACAACTCCAGCTTAGTGGTCAGAACGGGACTTGAACCCGCAACCCCAAGTCCGGCGCCCTAACCACTCAGCCATACTGCTTCCCTTGGCCTTCCCATCCTATTAGGCAAGAATAAAACGTTAAACACACAAAAATTGAGCAGAAAAGTGTGCATACACACCCCAAAGTCTTGCACTCCATCGATTCCCTTTGCCTTGTATTTCCTACCAAGTGTATCGTATATCTTGCTCATCACAGAGTTATCCTGTGCAGATACAATTCGTACACTACATAAGGAAACGAATCAATGCCGCCGGAGTAGAAAATCTGAAAGAGGTTTCACTGAGCGACTAAAAACACGTTCTAGGCTGGACCAGATTTTTTCCACTATACATGTACTTCTTTAAGCTCTGGAAAACTAGTCCGCAGTCTAGTCTTGCAGATTTTGGTTAAGTCTGCATACGAGCCAAGTGGCTCATCAGGCCGGAGCTTATCCCGGTTTCTTCTCCCCCTTGATGGGAAGCTAGTACATCGCAGGGTTAACCCCAACATTACATTCACCGGTACCCATTAATACACCTGGGTGGAGAGAGGCACTGTGAGAGTTAAGAACACAACACAATGTCCCCGGTCAGGGTTCGAACCCAGACCGCTCAATCCCGAGTCGAGCGCACTAACCATGAGGCCACCGCATCTCCACCTTGCAGATTTTACTATGCCGATAAACTAAATTGCGCCGTCACATTGCAATGCCTCAACTTTAACAATCAAGCTACTCAAGACGATGCATTTTGTAGGGTGGGTTATTCATTTCCATGTAACTGTCGAGTCTCATGTTGTATATACCACGATACCTTGGTGTCTGGTTGTGAAGTGATGTACTTGGGCTCCGGCAAATCTCCCAAGAATCTTAGAATTGTAATCCACACAGCTAATGCAGCCTGCCGAGAGATGTTTCAAGGCCTTAGATCACACTGATATGCTGACTAGATATCTAGGTGTAGTCAGGTAAATATGACTTTGTGAGTGACCTGATTGACTCCTTTCTCACAATTATTGGACATGTTAAATCATCTAATCGTACAAAGTTAATCAATTCAAAACTTTGAGCTTGAACTGAGAAGCGAAACATGAAGAATTGGATACGAGGAACTACTTTACAAAATAAATTCCGGTGTGTCAAATAGAAACAAGAAATATCTGTTCTTTCAAAAACATGTTTCCATTCTCCTAACAAACATTACCGTAAAATATTTGCTCGATGAAAGCCAAATACTACAGAAATTGTCGTATACAAAAAAGATTCATTTTGGTGTGGACTGTCTACACGGGCACAGATGACGTCAACACGTCATAAAGGCATAAGAATGTGTCTGTCTCTTACCATGCTGTCCGCCTCACTGGTCAGCGGTAGGAGAGACTGTTTCAGTGGTCGTCTGATGTATGCAGGAGTGACTCCTCCTTGAAAGTACGTGGCTGCGAACTTCGAAAACTTGAACTGTGAAACATCTTCTTCGGGCTGCAATGAAAAAACTCACGGTTATCAAAGAACACGATAACATAAATACCGCTGGATGGTATACATGAATATAGGATCAGTGAGCAACCATTCCACACACGCTAAGGACAAAGATTTCTAAAATTATATTCAACTTTTTCGTACTTAAATATTCAAAGACAACGTTAAGATCTATCGAAACATTGAATATTCTCTCTCAGGTCACAAGACATTTTTCCGCAGTAGAAAATAGATTAAAAAAAAACTAAAAAAGAAGTATAACACATGTGCAAAGCTACTGTACTACTCATTAAATCTTTTATTAATGGAGCTCCTCGTTGTCTCGTCACACTGATAGTTTACTCAGAATGCCTATAGTGGAAGGAAATTAGTCGCAAGCCACAAAACAACAAAAGGAACAGCAACGCAGCTGTGAGAGGATTTGTAGAGGTATTGATAAGCCTGACAACCGGGG